>NW_007726612.1:294505-306382 GCF_000696425.1 Galeopterus variegatus
GGGGGGGGGGGGGGGGGGGGGGGGAAGAAGATATAACAACTATACTTTTTTGAAGTTGTTACAACAAGCAAACGGAAAGGACATTCTTGGGGGGGAGGGGAGAGAGGGAGGAGGGAGGGAGGTGTCGGTGATGGGCCATAATAATCATATACATTGTATATTGACAAAATAAAAATTTAACGAAAAAAAATTAATAAAATAAAATAAAACCATACCTTGAAAAATCTCTGGCATAATTTGAATAAACACTAAAGCTTCCTAAATGAAAAATAAACATGGTTCACATGGCAGGACCCTCTGTGGGATATGTATCTGTCTCATTTAAAAATAGCAGATATAAAGAATACTAAGAACATACTTGGGCTCAGGTAATGTCAGAAGACCCAAGGGACATTTTCTCCTTTAAACAAAAATTTAATTTACAAATAAATAAGGAAACAAAATCTCTCCTGAGCCTTCTTAGAGACCCAACTGTGTTACCACAGAGGCCTCAATCTCCTGCCTTCCGAAACACTAACAATCTGGATTACAGTGTTTAATGCCCTAATGATAAAAATTTCCATAAACAAATATAATAAGACGGGGGAATGAATAGGAAGACAGAAGGAAAAAGAGAGTAGGGTGAAAGGGATAGGCAAAACCCACCACAAAGCAAAGTCAATAGTTAGGTTGACGCAAGGGAGGGACATCCTCAAATCGCTAATATCCTAGTAGAGACTGCTACGATTTTTTTAAGTCGTTGCATACAGGCTGTTCTGGTGTTAATAGGTGGGCTCCACTAGTACCACCTACAAAGAGGTAATTGCATCACAGTGCTAAGAAACAGGCAAGGGAGGATAAACAATACCATTGCTTGATTAATTCTAAGTTTTGCAAAATTCTGTTTAGATTTTAAACTGATAAATTTTTGTCATATTTTAAAAATGTAATAGGTCCTCTGGTTATTTTCTTAACAGCCATTTCATAGTATGATTCTTCACTCTTTCTCAAATGAGTATCAACTTTTAGAGCCATTAATCCACAGAACAGGGATTCAAGATGAATAAAACAAGCACTTCCGCAACATGATCACAATTAAACTGAGGTAGAGTAATATCAAAACATTCATGCCTCTACCACCCAACATAGGATGAGGCGTAGGGATCTGTCAGCCAGTGCCCTGACATAGGGATATACAGACATGGGACAAGAACCTAGGTATCTGTCGGCTAGCCCCTCTGAGGTAAGACAAACTGAGGCAATGAGTAGACTTTGGTTTGTTCATCTACAAAACAGATTGAATGAAGGGGTCTTAAAGGTCCTTTCTAACCCTGAAACTATACATCTCCTCCAAATAAATACAGGTGAACTATAATCATTCATCTAGTCAATAAATATGTAGTAGGTATTGAATGTATACTGTAGATTCTAGGAACTGCACAAGACATTGGGAGATAAGAAGTAGGAAGAAGGATATAAGAACCATTGTACCATATAAGTACCAGGTGTGTGATATTGCCTTTGTTTAAAATAGTTTATAAAATTATATACAAGAATTGTGTAGTTATGCTACCTTGGGAAAGTTGGGAGTATTTTAGAACATGTTCAGACTATTGTATCCTCAAAAAAATCCCAAAGAATTATTTGTAAGATTCCTTTTTATAATTTTAAAATGTCTGTTTAGTAGTGGCTTGTGAAAGAAAGTCATTAAGGCATTTCTTCTTCTTTGGGAGTGAATATCCATGTTTGTGTATACCAGCTTGCTTGCAATTTGGTTAAGATAATTCAACAGAAGTAATTAGCTTTTGATTTAAAAATGTATGTCAAGAACATACATAAAATATCTTTAAGGATATGTCAATATAATATGTTGCCTAAATGTGCAACTGTCAAGACAAGTGCACTTATTTAAAAGGGCATATTATGAATGGTACTTATAATTTATCTGATATCTTATATACAAATCCAATTAGTATCATTTACAAATATACACACTATGAAAACCAATTTGCTCTTTCTTTTTCTAAGATTTGCAATGTTATTCATTTTTCTGTACTTCATCCTGTCACATTATAGATACATGGTTAAGATGTATTATTCTATTCAATTTGAACTAACCAAAACTCCTTGCAGCAGTACTGAGATGATAATGATTTCCTGGTAGAAGCCTGCTACTGAGGGATATTAATACAGAGAAATATTCCTGGAGGGCATCATTTTGGGTGGGTGTTTCTCCCCTGTTATCAATGGTGTTTCCATTAACTAAAACATCTTTTGCTGTGGGGGGAAAAATGGCCAACTGAATCATCTTTATTTTACATTGCTTATGATTTTAAAAAAAATGCTATACCTGAATGGGTATGTGTTATAACATGTCAAATACAAAAAATTAGTAATAATCACTGTAACTAGTTGACCCTGGATTGCAATCCTATGTGAAATGAGACCATTTTAATAATGATGAAATTATAAAAGAAAATTTCCCCCTGTACTTGATCCACTCAAATTAAAAATCCCATTAGTACTATCAAAGAACATAGCTCCTCTATTCATTTCTTTCACTTTACACTTCTTTACTGTACATTTGCAACCTCAACTTTTGTCCACTCTGGTTCACATATTGTTTTATAGCTCTTTTAGTCAAATAGCAAATAGTAACAGCTAATATTTATTGAGTGTAATTATGTATCAGTCACTGTGTAAAGGAGCCTTTAATTCCTCTAACAAACTTCTGTGGTAGCTATTATTGTCCTAATTATATACATGAGAAAATAATGATTTAAAAGGATTAGTGATTTTGCCCAAGTTCCCACAGTAATTTCGCAGACTTAAATGGAGGCCTCTCCAGCAATGAAGTCTGTATTCTTACTTACTGTCTTTTCCTGGATAGACCCATTCTCACTCCCACCATCTACTCTCATAACAGATAAGCTGGAAGAACTTGGATTCTTGAATTATCCCATGTAAAATATCCAACTATTAGTAAGGCAAATCATGAATTTAGAGCCACTGAATTCTCAGAGTTTTGTTTCTGACCCCTCCCTGTCCTTTTAACCCGCCGCAAATCAGTTATCAATTCCCAATATTCCACCTCCATAGCCCACCAACTCCCTTTTTCTTTGTTTCCAATTCATTCATTACTGCCCTGAATCAGGATTTCTTTATTTCTCACATGGATTAGCAACATAGCAATTTATACCTTGCAAAAAACATGCAGATTCTTAACTAGTCTCCTGTTTTTAACTTCTCTAACACATAGCATTACATGATTGTCCCATACATCTTATTAAAACACAATAATTTTATTCCTCTCCAGCTCAAAATCACGGGTGACTCCCTACAACTTCCCATATTAGAGATCAGCTTAATATTCAGTGTGTTCAACGGTATGAGCTCATGGACTATACTGTACACAATAATCTTATATACCACCATAAAAGAAAAAAAGCCCTGTATATTCAAGTTTTATGATGTAATTTATTGTAACTAGCACCTTGATTTCTGAGGGTAAAATGTGAAGAAGAAAAAAAAAGATAGATCTTTTAATCGATAGCATGTGCTATTTTTGGTTCTTATATCCTTCTTCCTACTTCTAATTCTCCTCTATTCTTTTACATTTCTTCTTCTGCCTTGGTAATGCACCAGGATTTGCAAAGCAAGAACACATTGCTCAGAGCTTTCCTACAATTAAATCCATCAGATTCCATACCAAATTTATTCATATTTTACATTTATCTAAAATAATAATCAAGGAAATTCAAATAAAAGTGTAAGGAGCAGAAGAAACAATGAATATTATACATTGCTCAAAGAAACATAACGACAACAGCCTCAGTAAATGCCAGGGTTTTGTTTAGTACTACCACTGCAAGTGTTTTCTTCAGAACATCTTTTAAGATTATCTCATTCTTGGCTATTGTGAAGAGTGCTGCAATGAACATTGGGAAACAGGTATACCTTCGACTTGATGATTTCCATTCCTTTGGGTATATTCCCAGCAGTGGGATAGCTGGATCGTCTGGGCTATCCCTATTCTGAGACCGTGGAGCTGGGCTATCCCTATTCTGAGACCGTGGAGCTGGGCTATCCCTATTCTGAGACCGTGGAGCTGGGCTATCCCTATTCTGAGACCGTGGAGCTGGGCTATCCCTATTCTGAGACCGTGGAGCTGGGCTATCCCTATTCTGAGACCGTGGAGCTGGGCTATCCCTATTCTGAGACCGTGGAGCTGGGCTATCCCTATTCTGAGACCGTGGAGCTGGGCTATCCCTATTCTGAGACCGTGGAGGGGGAGAGAGGGAGGAGGGAGGGAGGTGTCGGTGATGGGCCATAATAATCATATACAGTGTATATTGACAAAATAAAAATTTTAAAAATAAAAAAAAAAAAGATTATCTCATTCTTATTTTCTTTACAAAATCAAATCTCCATTGCAATCACACTGAGTGATAGCATACTTTGGTGATAACTACGGTGTGACGAGATGTTGTACACAATTTATAGTCACCACCATTAACAGAAAAACCATACCTAATTCTTGAACTCCAATGTTCAGACTGGGCTATAAAAATACTGTTTCACAGTCTTTCAATGCAATGAGAAATATTTCTGGTTTGTAATGAAATGGAAATAAGTATGTTCACTGGAATTTCTCATTTCTATATTTATCTAGAAGAAATGTCTCCTAAACTTTGTGGGCTGGAGTGTGAGACACCCACCCTGTCCACACAAATGCTCACCTTATAAAGGATAATTACTAACTTTCTCCGCACTAATAAAAGAGAGAGACATAAACCAGTAGCTGAATACTCCATGGAGGAAGGGATAAAGAAAACACCATTGGAGCCTCCACGGTCTCAGAATAGGGATAGCCCAGGACAGAACATCAGATGAGGATTTGTTAAGGGGGAATTTGGGTTGTACTCTCCACCACTTCACTTAAGTTTTTAATGACTTTTTAAATGTTACAAAATGCTTGATGTAATTGGACTTTCTAAACCGAAATTGGCAAAGAGCTGAGTTTTGATTCATGCCAAGTAGAATCAGCCTGCATGGATCTGAGAGTTTCTGGAAAATGGGTAAGAATGAAAAGAATGAAGAATGGTTTTCTCTTGTATGCTGCTCTAGAGAGCACAGCACTACAACATTAGAATGCAACTCTCCAGCCATATGCAAAAAAAGGCTGAAAAACTTATTTCTGTAGAATACTGTATTACTAATGCACATATTATCTTAGAAGATACACATATTCTTCCATCTGTGTTGTCCTTTTTTAAAATTATAAGATGAAAAATCTCATAACATAAAATGGCTCATGTGCAGCTGTAGGGTTGAATACTGCCTGCTGTTTCACCTACAGCTTCTCTGAGGGGGATGACAAAGGAGCTTTTCAAAGGTTTAGGTGTTTTGATTCTTTACACTTGTCAACAGACCAACGTCTCTCCTTTTGAGGCCTGGAGGGCTTATCAATTCACTCTTCCAGAGTAAGGATATCAGAAAACCCTCCCTTCCCCTTTTCTTCTTCCCTTTTCCAAATTCTGTCTTCTGTGTGTTTGGTCACTTTAGGAAAGACCGTCTGCAGCAGCCACTCTGGGGTCTCCATGGAGTGAGGCTAGAACTACTAACAGCTATTTTTTAATGCATAGAATGTCAGCTTCAGGGAGACTTAAGAAAAATATCTAAAAAGCCACTATAAAATAAATAGTTAATGTAGTTTTCAAAACTCAGTATCCAAGTACAGTATAATCAAGTTAGTATAGTAAAAAGAGAAAGCTTATTTAGTCAAATGCCGTTTAATTAAAAGCCAGAGAGAGCAATTTAAAACAAAGGCCAAAAGAGATACAGATGAAGGATTAGGAATACTGGAGAATATACAGCCATTAGGACAGAAGAAATCTGAACTAGTCAAGTTGTGTTTACTTCCCCAATAATTCTGTCATATTTTAAACAAATTATAAAACTAGTGACAGGATTTACTGAACAGAATCCCAGAGGGAACATTAAACTATTAGATATATTATATGATGTAACATGGCTCCTAAGAATTCTATAAGGCATTTTCTATATCTGTAAAGAGCAGAAAATAAGTCTTGACATACACTTGCTACACAGTCATGTTATTGGTTTGGTTCCTGAAGTGAGGGTCTGAAGAATGTCTGAAGATTAAGTAGACAGTGGTGAACAGGGGAATGGAAAACGTGGTCTACGAACAGAATGCTTGGGGCCAAGGCTTGGCTCGACTGCTTATTTTCTATGTATGAGGGCACTTCAAAAAAATGTGGAAAAATAAAATTAAAAGATAATATGAATCCTTCCATGAACATTTTGAAGACCCCTCATATACAACTTTCTTTCAGCTTTACCTTTCTCATATATAGAGGTGAACTAGTGATAAGTACACCTCTCCTGACCTCAATAACTTTGCAAGACTCCAGTGACATAATGTAATAACCACATAATACTAAATATAGGGCAGTTTTCATTATGTTAATGCTATTTATTAAGAACCCACATAGAAAGGGACAGGGTTTCAGACCAAACTATATTACTATTTGTATGTATAAATATATGCAAAGAGCTGACTGATTAGATGTGTAACACTGAAATATACATATAGAAATGTGCATGTATGCGTATATAATACAAATATAAACATACATACACATACACTCAGTGTTTCACGTTTCAAATGGAGATGATAAGCACAGAGACTAAAAGATAAAAGTGCCATTCCTAATATTCAGGTTAGATACTACTTAAAATATTTTAAAAATTTATAGGAAAGTTGCTTCATAAGCAAGAACCTTAATGAAATCTTTGGACATTTTTCATGTTTTTGCAATCCCTTTTGTAAGTAAATAGATTTTCTTCCATTCAAGGTGTCTAAATAATGTACTAGTACATACACAGTGACTAATAGTATCTACTTCATACTTTAGTGCACACATTTTGAACCAGTCAATTACTTTTTATAAATGGTCCACACCAATGGTTTCCCTACAAAAAATGACTGACTATTTAACACAATATTTTTAAAGTATTTCTGACTATGTGAGTGAACAGAAAAAGAATGAAGAAAAAGGAAAGAATACAAAATTCAGTGTATTGTAGAGTATTTGCTCTTACCTTTCACTTCCAAGGGTGCCTGTTAATAACCAAACTTAAAAGTCCATTCTTCTTTGAGAGACATTGAATACTATATGCTTCACCACCAACCAGGTTCAATTAGCTGTTTTTCCCACATATCTTCCATGTTTAGAGATTTGAGTATTTCTTGTACACTCATATCTACATGGATATCCCCCAGGCAACTTCAAATTCAACATGGCCAAACTGCAACTTAACTTGATATCTCCTGCCTGGAGCCAGAAACATTGGATTTATCATTCATGGGATAGCACTCATGATGTGGAAAGTACCTTTGCTGATGTTGTAGATACCACAATGAATGAGAGACAACTTCTCTTCTCTTTTCCTGAATCCTAAACAACATATTCAGCTCCACAATTAAATGTTAAACATCTCATAATGACTCCACTTTCCAACTAATTCTCATTCATCTTATCCTTTTATCCTCATCCCATTACCATATTTCAGTCTCCACCATCTCTTGCCTGGACTATTTAACTATCACCCAATTGGTTTTCTGACTCCAATCTTACCCTTTTCGATGATATAGCCTTTGACTCTACCAGAATTGACCTTTCTGAAATGTAAATTGGCTCAAAACTTAAAATTACCAAATAACAAATAAAACCAAAAAAACAAAAAATACCTTAGCAATATATCAAACTCTTATATCAAAGCTCTTGCTTTATAACTGCCTGTGTTTCTCTTTTGTCTTATGCTTCGGCCATCGGAATCACTTACAAATTGTATTTTCTCATGTCTTTGTGCCTTTGCATGAGGTACTCCTCTAGGAAAGAATATCTTTTCCTCTTGTCTCATTTATTTAGAGTCCACTTTCTCATTCTTCAAGGCTCAGCTAAAATACTACCTCTTCTTTAATGTCTTGCCTGATGTTTCTGGGCTGATTTTGATCTTTTCTTAATCTTCCATTATACGTTTATAAAATTCACTATCAGACAACACTGAGATTGTTTGTATGTTTCCTTATTACAACCTATAGGAAGGGCAATAATATTTCTTTGCATATTTATATTTCTAGTACACAGTCACATGGGTGTACAGCCTAAATACTCCATAAATATTTGTTCAAAGAGTAAATTAATGAATTTTCTAAAAAGTATTCATAATAACACAGCTTCTTATAAGACCATTATAAACTATGGATTTTTTTTTTTATACTTCCTTAATCCATAAATTTGGTTTTCATCCAGGCAGACTGTGTTAGCTACAGGTAAAATCTAACTTGGATAGGGCAGACCTGTCCAAAATAGATTCTTATTAAAAACTTTGACTCTCACTAATTGGCTAATAAGCTGAGGACTTCCATCTTAGATAAAGCAGGTAAAACTCCACTTCTTTCTTCCCATTCTATTCTTTGGATTGTACAAATGTCTGACAAGTGGCATCGTCAGAAAAGTCGATGTGGTCAATGAGGTGGTGACTTCGAAAGGCTGTGAGCCACTAGACTCAAGCACCTGTATTACTTGATAAACCCACACATGGCCCCTATGATCTCTGCACTGCAAGTGATTATCTGTAAATATACCTGCTCACACCGCACAGCATGGCTACAGCTGCGACAATGACATGCACATACCACGTGACAAATAGAGTTCCTTTCCTTTTATTTCCTTTCTTTTCCCTTCCTTCCTTGAATTTCAGGTTTTTGTGTGTTATTTAGGATGAGCAGATTAGATAAAGCACTCCAAAGACAACTGTCTCAGTGAAGAAGACCACAAGCAGTTTCCTGTTTTTTTAAGTTTTTTTTTTTCTATAAACTTCATTGGTGAATTCAGACAGCAATGTAGAAATTGCTATACAGTTTAGTAGAAATGGCTCTAAGAAAGGGCCGGCCAGGTGGCGCACTGGAGAGTGCGCCGCTTGGGAGTGCGGCGGCGCTCCCGCCGAGGGTTCAGATCCCCTGTGGAGACTGGTTCCTGCTCACTGGCTGAGCGCGGTGCGGACGCAACACCGAGGGTTGCGATCCCGTTGCCGGTCCCCGGTACAATAAAATATCACTATATACCTTTTAGAACGACTAAAAGTTAAAAAACTGAGAATACCAAGTGTTAGAAAAGATACGGAGGAACTGGAAATCTAAGGCACTCCTGGTGGAATATAAATTGTTGGGCCGGCCCGGTGGTGCACTGGAGAGTGTGCCGCCTGAGAGCACGGCGGCGCTCCCGCTGAGGGTTCAGATCCCCTGTGGAGACTGGTTCCTGCTCACTGGCTGAGCGCGGTGCGGACGCAACACCGAGGGTTGCGATCCCGTTGTCAGTCCCCGGTACGGGAGCGACACCGAGGGTTGCGATCCTGTTACTGGTCAGTAAAAAAGAAAAAAAAAAAAAGAAATGGCTCTAAGAAAGAATAATGTCCATTGGGTTTGAAGGTTTTTGAGAATAGAGAACCACATGTCATTGGTGCATACAGTCAGGATGCCCATCTTAGCCCATGCTTTGCAATTAGTCAGCTCTGTGAACAGAGTTCAGCAGTTTAATAAACTGTTCACTTGTTGAATCTGGATCAATCCCTAATTATACAAGCTTATTTTCAGAATGTGTTCAAAGGAAGGACAGAGTTCAGTAAAAATATTGGAAAAAAAAATCCTTACAGCTAGTGCCTAATATTTTAAGACATTATTTCACTGCTTTTTATTTTACTAAGTTGTAATGTGCTAAAAAAGTAATTGTGGTTTATTCTTCTCCATTCTTCACACTAACTGTTGCTTATTTTGTCTTAAATTTCACCAACTTTTTTAGGAAATATATTACCCATATATGTACTGAATATATGCTCTTATTAGTTTCAGACTACGTAGAAACTGTAGTTTCATAGCTATATTTTATCTGTGTAATATATTTAAGAAATACTTAGATTATATGCTAGGCACTGAGAGTGCAAAAATGAAAGGCAGATCCACTCTCATCCAAGAGAAGAGTCATTAAGTAGGTAATTACATCTCTGCCTTATCACACTATTGTTCCTGCCTTTGTATATCTGGATAGCTCAGGATACAGAATTCAAAACTGAAGCAACTCTAATTTCATTCTTTCTGTATACACCCTGAGTACTTAGCCCAAATCTTCTAAAATTTAGGCTAAGAATTCCTTAAAGCATGTTACTTGTATTTGGTAACTATTCTCCATCCTTATGCAAGTAAGTGAACTCCTGTCATATCTTGTAGAATGAGTGGCAAATGCTCAGTAAATCCCCGTTAAATTAAATTGAACTGATGCCAGAATCGCCTCTCCCAGCAGCAGCTGCTGTGGCAGTAACAGCAGCAACAGAAACAATAATTCAGAACAGTTGATAAGCACCACCCCCAACAAAGTTTTAATAAACTTTCTTATACCTATGACCACTAAATGTATGTTGCTAATTCAGTAAATTCAAAACATTAATTAAATAAAATATTTTTCCAGAAAAGGTCTTTCTCTCTACATAGATGTGTGTGTGTGTGTGTGTGTGTGTGTGTGTGTGTAAAATCGCTACAAAAATATAAAAATACATAACTTTTGGTAAATTTTTTCTATCTCCTGCATGACCTTCAGCCTACATGTGTCAATAAATGTTGCTAATGATTATGACCTTAATTCGTTTTGGTTAAACCATGAAAATGTGACAGTCCTGGGTCAGAAATAGTAAGTTCTCATCGATGGGCATGAAACCAAGGAAATGTTCTGACCCAGAAAGTTATCAACCCTTAAATCTATCTTTTTACGACATCAGTTTAAGCAGGAACCCAATCCCATCAAGAACATTATGTTAATATATTCAATTAAACATTATCAGTAGAGATTTATGGTTTGCTATGCAGAGGTAGATTTACTCTGAAGCTAATGCAGCTTAAAATTTAAAGACTCCCACTTCACAGGTCATTTTTAAGACTCAAGAACTGGGGGACTGTGGTAGCCTTAGCAAGGTAATCATAATTTTGTGAAGTGTCTAAAATAAATTTTTCAATTTTTTGAAGCTTTAGAACCCATATATTTTATGTCAGCTTGAGAGCCCACAAAACATATCTGTCTCTGGTTATCAGTTTAAATGTCAGGTATGCTTCTGATGTCATATGTCAAATCAAATAGCTTGAAAAGTACTTCCTCATTGATCTCCATTATACAATCAGGCACATTCACTGTAGAAACACAAAATTGAATATGTGTTGAATGTTACAGTGAAAATATCATCATTACCAATTCATGTTATAACCACATTAATGAGCATCTTTAACTCAGATCAGCCACCACCATTTACTGTGTCCCAGGTAACATCTTGGGGCTTTGGGAACCATAGACATTGCATGCAAATGTAGAAGAAACATGCAGTTGCAATGAACACCACAAGTATTTATAATAAATTTTAAACTGAATGTTCAATATCCTAGTAGAATATGTTACTTAAAATACTGTCGCTCTTCTTATGATTACAAATTTTATTTCTTATGTTAAAAAGTTTAATATTCTTGTAATTTTTATTTCCTTGTGTAAAAAGAAACTTCCAGTAAATGAAAGTATTAAAGTATTTTATAATCATAATTTTCATGCTTTTACTTAGTATGAAAATCAAAATAAAATTAATAAACACTCCCTCTGTGATGTATAGAATGAACCCTAAAACTAATGCCTTTAGGAAAACTATATATATTAAGTCCCCTAAAGACCATTAGATTTTTTTTTAACTAAATCTTGTCATTTAGTTTTTTTCTTTTTTTTCTCCCAAGGATTTCAGGTTTTCATTCGTTTTATATATACATATATATATATATATATA
>NW_007726612.1:307382-336764 GCF_000696425.1 Galeopterus variegatus
TATATATATATATATATATATATATATATATATGTATACACACACAGAGACATATATACAAATATATGAATGAAAAACACATTTTCATTCATATATATACACACATATATATGTATATGAATGAAAAACACATATATATGAATAAAAACACATATATATAAAATCTACTACATTGGGCGGAGCTGTTCTGAGTTAGATAACGTGATTATTAAATGAACAGCATTTGCCTGAACAATGACACAATTCATTTCATGCTATCACTTTAACCAGATGTATTTTTACTAAATCGCACTTAACACAGTATATAATCTTCTCTACCATACTGTCAGCATATCCTACGGAAATAATCCTGTTTTCATGCTGTCTCTATGCAAACCGTGTTATATTTGTTCCCTTGATCTGAGAATAACCCAACACAAATATGTATATTTTATATGACACAGATTATATGACATGTCTGGTTTGAACACATCATGTTTCTCCAATAATCAGTTTCATAAAAACTATGTTAGATACAATATATTGAATGCAGCAAAATCATAGTTTAAATGCACTGCCTTGCAAGTGGACAATTGCAATAAATTGATCAAATTCTAGTTAACTAAAGATCTATCCAAAAAACATTAATTGAACTGTAGTTGCTGCAAATATCATTTAAAAACATAAGTTCAATTTCCTGATTATCTATATATTTCTCTGCCTATCTGTCTATCTACTGAATACCCTTTCCAGAAGAGAATTACAATGGCTTTGTATTAATAGTAAATACAACATATACCATAAATGAAGAGCAAGGACAATGTTAGAATAGCAAATGTGGAGACACAGAAAAGATTTAGTAATAACAGAGTGTTATGCTATACACAGAATGTCTTGACATATGTTGTTGTTGGGCAATAAATTAAGATCTAAGCATTCTGGAAAATAAGAGAAGCTTAGAGATTTAAAGACTTAACAATGAGGGCCGGCCCGGTGGCGCACTGCTACAGTGTGCCGCTTGGGAGCGCAGTGGTGCTCCCACCGAGGGTTCAGATCCCACATACAGACCGGTTCCCGCTCACTGGCTGAGCGAGGTGCGGGTGCAACACAGAGGGTTGCGATCCCGTTGCCGGTCCCGGTCCGGTCCGGTGCGGGCGCGACAAAAAAAAGACAAAAAAAAACAAAAAAAAAAAGACTTAACACTGAGATTAAGTGTAATAATTCCTGATATTAAGACCACCTGATGACTTTTCTCAAGGAATTCACGAAAATAATATGGGGAATGCAATTAACAAGGTCATGGCAAGATCTGTACAGCAGACACATAGATGTGTTTTCTAGGATTTGTTTTTCTTATGCCATGTTTTAACTGCAGTTCACTGTCATTATATCAAAGAACACGTCACTAACTGGAATTATATTGTGGGTCAGATATTTTACCAACTTAATGAGAAGCTGATCACCCTTTCCTTTCTCTTTCATCTGCTGTTCACTTCAAACCGGCCACACTGGCCTTTTGTATTTCCTCAAACAATACCAGGCCACTCCTGCCTAAGCCTCTCTGCTCTGTTTCCTCTTTTGAATTCACTTTCCCCAGGTGTCCACTCTTTTCATCCCCGCACTCCCCTCTGGATTTTGTAAAACTATCACTTTCAGTGAGGCTGACAAACTCTTTCAATTATAACTTCTTTATCTACCCTTTATTTCCATTCTCTTAGTATTTTTCTCTACAGCAGGCATGAGCATCTACTACATGCTTTATTTTTATTTATTTGATTTTGCCTGTGACCCTCACTAGGATAGAAACTCCATTATACCTTTGGTGTCTTTCTCCTTCTTCAGTTTCAGGCATTATGACTGTTTTCTAACACTCGTCAGGATTTCTGATAAAAAGACTGCTAAAATACGGCATCGAGCATGCATGAACATACTTTGCAAAGTCAAAGTCAGTGATCCCCACGGTGCTTTCTTCAGCCCACCAAAGTCCTCACAATTTCCATAGAAATTTCTGTACCACTAAATTTTCCATAGAAACACTTTGTACCGCTAAGGGTTAGTACAATTACCTGACTAAATTTGGCCTTCATAAAGACAGAAAACAATGATCATTTACAGGCTCTAACTCAAAGTCCTACAGGAAACACAGTTGCCATGACACAGTGCATTCTTCTGCCAACCTCCTAGATCATACACATAAATGCAATGAATTGAAAAATCCAGCTTTGTTTTCAGAAAGGATGCTGGATTATCAGTGATGTTTTGAGCTTTTCAGAATTTTCAACTATGGCTATTCTTGCTTTATAATTATCTTACTGTTAATTTATCTTTATCATTATCAATTTTCTGTTCTGTTTTTTTTTATTTATTTGGTGGGAATTAATTAATTGCCTAATAACTTAATGTTAAAGTGTTCATGCATTGCAGTCCAGATATGACTCATGCTTACTCTCTCTGCTAAATAAAAACAGTCAATCTTCATTTTTCATGGATTTCGTATTTGGGAATTCATCTGCTCGATAAAATTTATTTGTCTGTGGTTTATTCATGAAAGTACACTGAGCACAAAACTTTGAGTCACCTGATTCACACATTCTCAATAAGGTTGAACAAGGTAACATGCTGACCTCGTTTCAGCTCTCACACTGTAAACAATTACCCTTTTTGTAATCTTCGTGACACATTTTTCTTATTTTGTGTTTTTTTCTTTTTTCATGATTTTACTGATTAAAGTGGCCCTCAGATGTGGTGCTGAAAGGCTGTGACATGCCACAGGGAAAAAAATCGGTGTGCTAAATAAGCTTTATTCAGGCATGAGTTAAAGTGTGTTGGCTGAGTTCAATGTTCATTAATCAACAACATATATTAAATAAGGTGTCTTTAAACAGAAACACACATAAAACAAGGTTAAGGGTTTATCAGCTGACAACAACATTGAGATCAGAGGACTGCAAGAATATAACCCTGTATTTCCCCTTGGAACAATGGCTGAGTATTTACTAATTCAGTGTTCATGGCAACTTTATAGAAATAACTATCATATATGAGAGTCAGTTGCACATAACTGTACATAAATAATTACTCATCAAAGACAAATTTTTGCCCCACTTTAACACTTTGTTACTTTTTTTTTTTTTTTTTTTTTTTTTAAAACTATTCCAACTCTGTCTCTGCATTTTGTTTTGTGACATATTTAACCTTCTGGTGTATAAGGTAGAAGAAATGCACCAGATTGGTGGTTAGGGTGGTAGTGACAATTATGGAGCAGATCAGTATTATGATGATGATGAAGGTTGTAGGCTAAATTCTTGTACCTGCTAACCTCACACTCTAAGCAACTGAGCTAACCAGCCAGCCCACTTTTGTTACTTTTAAATTTCATTTCTACCTACAAGTAGAAATCAACCAATGGGGTAGTTAGACAGCAAAACAGATTGCCCTATTTAAGACAGTAGCTCTCCATCAAGAGTCAGACAGCTATTAAAATGTGATGGAAGAAAGGCAGGAAAAAAGGGATAGAGGGAAGTGGGAAGGAAGTGGGAAAGACAGAAGTAAAAAGAGTTTGGATTGTATATATTCTCTTTTGTATCCCTTATCTTTCCAATAACATCACTTTTTACAATGTCTAAAATTTTAATTTGTAATTGCAAAATCATTTTTTTCTCAAGTGAAATAACTCCAAATTCATATCAAAAAGCCACAATCAAGTGTATAAAATGCTTGGGGTAAAAATAGTTATCTTATATACATTGGCACATATTGACATGTAATTTCTTTGTATGGTCAGATTATATGCATGCTATTTAAAACATAAATTTTAAATGTTGTTAACCTGATTTCTTATCTAAATCAACGTTTCTCCTCAATTATGTTTTATTGTCTACTAACAGTGGTTGACATAATTGAATACATCTGAAATATATAACAAGATGAAAAGTAGAATAGGGCCAATGTAAAAAAAGGGCAGTTAGCACCACCTGAATCTTCCTTTCTCAGGATTCAGTGTCAATTCTCTGACAAACTGGCAACAAAGTGGCCATGAGACACAAATAAATGCAAGTTTAGCCAGATGTTCCTTCTAAAGCACTGAAAAAGAGTGGCAATTCTTCCTACTCCAACACCATCCTGGGCAGTCATTAATTTGTATTTTATGGCTCTGTTGCCTTCAGAGTATCGATGAGGAGCATATGGGGTTGGAGTGAAGATGGAATGATAGCTCATGCAACTGAGTCAGTGTCAGAGATTTGGGGAAGAAATTCCTCTTATTCTCTTCTCTGCCAAAAGGCCATAAGGAAAGTAAGGAAAACAAGGCAGTTAAAGGTTCAAAATTTAAGGACGAACCCAATCTCAGTTTGGGGCAAGTGCTGACCCTGCTCTTGTGTTTCCCAGGGACTGAGAGCTTTCTTAGGAGTGAAGCGCCAGAGATAGGAAATTAAAAGAGACACTCACTCTGAGATTCATGCAACTTCTGATAGTGGAAAAAAATGAAGGGTAGTGTGCATCCCTAGGAATAGCAATAAACCAGTTTCCTCTGTGCAGTTTTCCTGTTTTGTTTCTGTAACTTAGTCCATCATGTTCATATAATTCTGTATAAATTTAGGGTCATGTGCTTTTGAATCAGCATGACACCAGTTCTTAATAAAAATAATGATAGAAATGGATGTACTTAACATTTTGTTGTAGAACAGCATAAAGTAAATACAAATGAAAACTCGACTCTCTGAAAAATACAGATTAAAATCAGAAAGTGGTTGATGATACCTCTGAGTCCAGAATTTGGCTTCTCTAAGCAGACACTGTTACAAAACCAACAGAAGTGACACTTGCAATTACCATATTCTTATGTATACTTTTTTAAAAAGTTATATACTTGTTATACTTTCGTAAATAATAGTTATACTTAGGTGGCGTGCAGAAGGAGAGCATGAATTCTTACTAGAATTCTCACTTCACAGATGTCAGGAAGTAAGGAAAAAAGCACATTTTCCCAAGTTACGTAGTGAACAGTTTGTGATGCCAGGATGTGTATTCTCTCCAACCAATCAGCCAGATGCTTATATTTGGATGGGGAAAACATGAATTTATCCATCGGAGTGGGTAAATTTGCTCCAGGGAGGAAGGGTTTTGTTTCTCACCTGTAGGCTAGTCTCACTGAAGAGATCATAAGTCTCCTGTGAGCTTGTGGGTGGGTTTAGCATTCATTTTATCAGGCAGTCTTTAGGATTTTTGTGCTCAAATGTGTAGTTTGCCCTAAAACTCATGCAGTTTTCATCTGGATATAGTCAACTGACATCATTTTTGTACATGAATACATACTTTCTTAGTATTATCTTGAGCTTTATGATATAGAATTGAATTTCAAGAAGCTCGTCCTCCCTTTGAATCACATGTGCTTTGGATAATGAATTTCAGCATTGTGTATTTCACTTTATTCAATTTATGGAAGAAAAAGGAAAAAAAATGACCTCTGGTTTCCATTTTCCTCCAATTTTTCTTAAATCACATTCTAGAACACTTGCCTACCCAAACTGGTTCCTTTGCAAATGGCAGTTCCTAGAAGCCTGACAATATCTACCTTTATGAACGCTCTATGCCCCTCCTATAGGTTGGTAATGCTATTAGAATTGCAAAATATTTGCTACCTTTTTATCTTTCCAAAGGCACAAAGAAAAAAGTCTCTTTATCATTAACTTTTTCCCCTCAAGTGTCAGAATTTCACTACTCCAAAAATGTTATTAATTAGTATTAATTCTAAATACTTAAGTCAAATGCTACCATTTGTAGAACTAAAATGAATTAGTCAAACTCAGTTACTAAATTTGTAGTATAGGTTCAATAAAGCCTGGCAATAGGTTTAAGCCAGATTTCAAACTGAATGAAGTTCTGACCTAACGCATGGTCTTGAGAAGAAAAAAAAGAAAGAAAATTAACAGAGATTAACAAGCAATCCCATTTATCTAGTTCCATTAAGTATCACTTTTCTTCAGTAAAATACTAATGGTGCTGGAATCTTCTGCCTCCAGGGAAACTCTCAAAGATTTCATTAGCTTTAAAGATTTTAAAAGTATTTGAAAATAGAACAATTCTGTTTGTGTGTGTGTGCATGTGTGTGTGTATCCTGTCCTTTCTTCAAATGTGTGGTTTGAAAAGCTGTCCTATGTAATTTTAAATCTTCTTTGATCTGAATATATAAACTATTAAAACAGCAGCCAAATCCTAGAAGCATGTTGGTGTAAATATATTACTTACCAACAATTACCAAAAAAGAGTGTATGTGTTACAAATTCTGTTCCTTCTCTAATATTTTATAAATATAACTACTATCCACTCTGCTCATCAAAAATGTCCATCGATGGATGATTATAAGGAAACTATGGTATATATACAACATTGAATACTACTCTGCCATAAAAAAGAATGAAATACTCCCATTTGCAACAACATGGATGAACCTGGAGAAACTTATTTTGAGTGAAATAAGCAAAGCACAGAAGGATAAGTACTGCATGTGCTCACTCATATGTGAGAGCTAAGAGAGAAAGAAGGAAGGAAAGAAAGACCACAGTAGTGCATTGGACTTGCAGAGGGAGAGAACATTCTTAGGGCTACAAAGTGGAGTGGGAAGAAAGGCGGAGGGGGACGGATGTTGGGGGATAATTGGGTGGGGGACACGGGATACAAAAGTAATTTCTGGTAATGGGTATGCTGCCAGTATGAATCTGGCCATCACATGATGGGCACGAGGGGTAACAATTAGCTTTGTATCTCATGAATGTTCATTTTTTAAAAGTTCAAAAAATAACTTTTATTAAGGGGAGGGGGATAGGGAGTAATTGGGCAAGGGACACAAACAGTAATTAGGATTTTTAATGATGAATATGCTAATGATATTGATTTGATCATCACATACTCTACACAAACACTGAAAGTCAACTCTGTGCCCTATAAATATGTGTAATCAAAAATAAGTAAATAAATAATGGGGGAAAAATGGAAAAAAAGTGGAAAATGCAGCGTCAGGGCCCCACAGCTGTGTGAAGTATCTACAGTGTTATAGGTTGTTTCACTGCCTGGAGGAGAGAGCATAAGACTCACCAAAAAAGTTGTTTTAACTTTTAAAACAAAAGGAGAGTGCTGCAAGAGCTGAAGGGAAGGGTCAGCAAAGCAAATATCAACAGTCTGTGCAGGACGTTTTCAGAGTTTGCTATGGAAAAAAAGATACTGGGATCCGCATTTAATATTTTTCAAATAGATAGATTTTGGCTTTCATAGTTCATTATTCTCACTTTGTTTTCCTCCAGAGATGATAATAATAATGTTAATAACAGTAATAACAACAATTAATGCAATTGTGGCTTATGTTAATAGAGGGATAGAATTCATTTCAAATATCAAGCTAAATAAAATTCTGGATTTTTAATTTTTTTTTTACCTGACATAAATTATTACAGATTATTGAGGTTTAATCATAAATTAGGACATTGAGAACCAAGCCCAGCTAAGTATGAAGGCAGTTCTGAAAATCATGTCATATATGAAATACTTGAGATAAAAAATTATTTAATTTTTTCCACCATTCACTTAAAATTGGGGGATGGAAAATTGCTGCCTTCAAATATTTCAATAGCTAAATGTAATTCAACTTTCAAAAATTAGAATTGTCCTAATAAACTCAATACCCGCTCAGAACACTCACAGTGCCTCATGGTTTGAAGAGCTTCCATGCATTTAATAACCACTCATGGAGTACGTACAGACACTGTGCTTATACTGGGCACAACCTCTTTCCTCACGAAGCTCAGTAACTTTTAGAAATACACTCTCTCTTTTACATTTTGTTTTATGCTTTCATAATCATTCCCTTTTTTGTATGTTTATAACATCCTTGTGAGGTTAGTATTGTTGTTCCTATTCTATAAGTAAATGAAATGAGAAAATAGGTTATTTGTTTGAAATCACATCATTTGGAGGTTGTGAAGCCAGCATATAAAACCCAGATAATATGACTGTGAAAATGAAACATGTGTTGCCACAATAATCCCTGCTCCTGCTAAGAATGGACTTGAGATTGCCTGATCATCCATCAGGTATGTTGTACAAAGAGTTCCTAAATTCAGAAGAAGACTAGAGTAAATGAGTTTTCAAGCCCTAAGCAGCTTTAATATTAAAAATACAATAATAAGAAAATATACTATTTTTTTCTTTTTGATGAAAATATTTGATGTTAATATAATATTTAGATTTAATATTAAGGACACATGTAATTTGATAAAACCATTATATATGATTTATACGTATTCCATGACCATAATTATGTAACATACTGTATGTTTTTTGCTAAATTTGAAGAGAACCCATTGCTTGGAAAAATAATAAAAAGAGCAATGACAGGACTGTGGAAGCCTCTGAAGAAGCTTAAACTCCTTCCTCCTTTAAGTTCCTATTTCTCCCATTCATGCTTTAGCTCTCGGTAAGTAGAAAGTTAAAAATGAAGTGCTGTGAAAAACTAGACTTTATCAGTGTGCCCAGAGATTATGAACATATCAAACTTAAACATAAATCAGAAGCAATATGACAGTGTGAAGAGAGGAGCACTGAGAAAAAATAAGATATTAAGCATTTAAATATTGTTTTTGATCATAAACATCCACTGTGCAATCTTAATTGGATCTGAAACAGAATATACTTCTTCTGACCCTAACCTTGAATCCTCACTCACTTGTATATACTTACCACCATAAATTGTACTCACGTTTCCCACAAATGATCTAATCAATGGGAAAAACAGTCTTGTTTCAGATCATTAAACTCCCCAACTACTCTCCCAAATTCACTGAACACAGCTGTTCTGCCACAGGTAAAAGTCTATTTGTAGGTGTTATAATGATCAACAAAAAAGATAACATCCTTTAGCTTCTCTTTTTAATCTCAATGTCAAGTTTTAAACTATATCCTATCATTCTACACTGATTTTGTAAAAATCACTTTTCCAAGGAGTGTATATGCTCTACAATGCAGAGTTATTTTTATTTTAGACATGGCTCTTTGTTTCCTTATAGACTCTATGTATGACTTTAGTTTTCCAAATAATCTCATACTATCTGCTGGGGCAATGTGATAATTCTCATCTATTTCTTTAGCAATCATTTTCAACTGTGGATGGCTTCAATCTTCTTAGGTATAATTAAATTGAACACCAATCACTAGAGTTCACCAGTATCTACTTTCCCCTAAGTAAGCAAAACATATCAGTTAACCACCTAAATTCAGCTCTGTTATGCTTCAGTTGAGAAAATTGTGTAAGCTGTGTCAGGGATATGGAGGATTAGAGATACGGCACTGAGCTTTTCAGATATGTTATGTGAAAGAAAATGCCGATTTTTATCTTGTTTCTTCTTCATTTCAAAGAACCAAGTGTGGAATGTGTAATCTTTCACTCTGTGCACATATTCTGCTCCAATGTAGACCCCTAAATGACTCACAAGTCAGAAAAATCTAATTTAAGCACGGTTTGACTAATTTCACTAGTGATCATCGAATCTTTCAAACTCACATCTGTTGAACATTATGTATGTGTTGGCCAAATTTTGATTGTGTGTTTTCAGTTAAATACCTTAAAACATGTCAGCATTTTAACTAAGAAGATAAGTAAACACTCTAAGGGAAGCATTCTTATCAGATAATTGTGTACTGTTTACACACACAACTTGCTGGAATGATGTTAATCATTTTGGTGCTGGTACTTTAATTACCATTCCTGTAACACAGCTTCATCTTGAGAAATTACTCTTCTGCATTTATCTTACAGAAGACAAGGATTCTAGCATAACTAGAAATGTAGATGGCCTCGCCATACTGTCTTGTTTCTTTCCCCCCATACTTTCCAGCTTTTTCTTTTTTGTTTGTGTGCTGACAAGACAGAAGTTAATTCTCAGGCTCTTGGCCTGTGACCTACAGCTAGTTGAATCAAACATGGGTAAAATGTTCAAATCCTCAGTGAAACCATTTTTCCAATACATTTTTAAAACTGCAATGTGAACTTTTATTTACTACCACTAAACTGCAGAATATATTAACTATCATCAAAAATTACGTGCTATTTATTCATCTATTTCTTATGAATTAAGATGAATTTAGATACCTGCTATAGATTGAATTGTGACACCCCCACCCCTCAAATTCATATGCTGATGCTCTAATTCCCAATATAACTGAATTTGCAGATAGGGCTTTTAGAAGGTAATTAAGTTAAAAGAGTCATAAGGTTGAGGTCCTAATCCCATAGCATTGGTGGCATCAAAAGAAGTGAAAGAGATCTCTCTCTTCTGCCATGTGAGGATAAGGAAAAGGTGGCTGTTTGTAAGCTACAAAAAGAGCCCTCATGGGAACCAATCTTTCTGGCACCTTGATCTTGGACTTCCCAGACTCCAGAACTAAAATAAATTTCTGTTGTTTAAGCCATCTAGTCTAATATTTTGTTATAGAAGATTAAACAGACCAATACAATACTGAAACTTTATCTTACCTCAAAATATGATTGGCTAGTTTTATGACAAATTAGTGTTAATTTTAGTTCAAATTGTTCTAAAAACAGAGCAATTAAATGAAAATATATGAAGATAGTTATTTGATATAAATATCTAAATGTGCTTTCTAGCTCTTCTCAAGATGAAGAGCTGTTTTCTTACCCTATTTATTTTACTTCCAAGTGTATCTATTACCTTATCTCTAATATAAGAGATATTACATCTCTTTCTAACTCACAAAGTTTTCTGAAGATTTAATCAATATTGACTATGAAACAGAAATATTACAGGCTCTAAATCTTTTCAACATTAATATTAATTAAATATTCATTGCTTAGAGTTCAACTCTGTGAATATATTAAAATGTAAGACATTAGACTGTATTGTATTGGGCTAATTCTTTTAACTTATAGATATCTAAGCATCTATTTTTTTCCAAGACAAAGTTTTGTTTATAATTATGATGTCTAAGTATTTGGGGCCCAACCTCTTATAATGTAAAATAATTCTTTATATTTTGTAAGTACTTGTGGGGAATGGAACTCATTTTTAACTCTCAATCGGTAGAAAACTTCTTGGAATCCTGGACTGTAAAGAACGTTATCATATCATTCAGAAATACAAAAAACAAAATCAATTTTTCTGAGACATCCTAAATTGATATGTTTTTAAGAAACACTATCAATTACTACATAAAATTATGGACATTACCTAACAGTATTATAGATTAATATTTGACCTATTTTTCAGATGAACCCACTCCTCATCCTAGAAATGGACAAAGTACTGTACTGAATCAACCCTTGCATCTCCTTCAAACCAGCAGCAGTATTTATTCCCATCTGTAATGACAGCCTAGATATTTTATTTACATGTTTCAAGATTTCAGTGGAGGAAACTAGCAGACACCACCTTAATCGAGCAAAGTCAGCACCACTATGAATGAGTCATACCACATCCTATACCTCCTGATATGGTGCAGTAAGAAGGGGCAAGCATCACTTCCATAATATTCTTGCCAAAAATACATCTCCTCAAATGTATGCATTAAGAAGAAACACAAGACAGACCCAGATTGCAAGACGGTCTACCAAATTGCTGGTCAAGAATAACAACAAAAAACTAAAGAACTATCCCAAAATGGAAAAGTCTAAGGAGACAGGACAAACAAAAGGTGTAATATCGAATTGTTCCTACCAGAAAAAGTACTTAATTAAAACAATTGGAAAAAATTTTGAATACAAACTGTTGATTAGTGAACAGTATTATACCAATGTTATTCTTTTTGTTTGTTTAAATAACTACTGTAGTCCTGTAAGATATTAACATGTGAGGAGGCTAAATTTGGGAATCATACATTGCAACTTATTTGTAAGTCTGAAATTATTTCAAAGTAAAAAATGATTTAAAATTTTACCTATAATTCCATTTTACAGATCATGAAATCAATTTGTATTGCTTCAGAGCCTTGCTCAAAATAAGAAAATTACAACTATAATCTAGGGTTTCTACTTACTGATCTTTCTACTAAAGAAAACTTCTCCCAACGCAGTGTTAGAAGACTCTGTCCTGCCTTCAAAGAAGGTAAATCTCTTTTTAAAATTTGATTTGAAGACTGTATATATAAAAGACATAAAATCACAAAGGTATGCCAGGTATCCTCCTGCAAGCATTTGTTCATGGATCCATGAGTCAGTTCCTTTCTGTTACCCACCTCCACAGCTGAAGATTAGCATTAGAATTTACTGCTTTCCATTGCAATCTGTTTACCTGCGTGGCTTATCAGCCAGACTGTGAATTTTATGAAAGTCTCTCTCTCTTCTATCTAGCACAATATCTATCACAGAGTAAGTATTTTATAAGTATTTGAAGAAGAAAGGAGAGAGGGAAGGAGGAAGAAAAAATACAGAGGGCAGGTTTAACAGCATGCAAAAGAGAATTTTTTTGTATACAATGTTAAACATACAAAGTAGTGTTTCTCTCCAGTAATCAACCCGAGACATATAATCAATACAAATCATGCAAAATGATTAGGATTAAATGTCTTCCAATATAGTGCTTTCCTAGATATGTTTAAACCAGAAAAGTTTCAGTGACTATCCTGGTGCTTATCTAATTCTGTCATTTATCTTGATGAGTCACAGAGACTGCTGCAGATTCTGTGATTCCGTATCAGTGAGCACTGTACATAGAGCTTGTCAAAACAATTATAGTGCACTTAATACAGAAAGACCTAAATCATCATTTTAGTTTATATCTTATATTTTGCACTTAAAACCTCAACAGAAATACAATGTAAAAGCACAACTGGTATAGACTACGTTTTCTTTATTTTTGCTGCTTCCATCATCAAACAGGAGGCAAGTAGAATGTGTATAAACACAAACAAACGTTAAAGAAGAAAGCATTTTTAAATGATTTTGATCAAAATAGACAATTAGGAATTAGAGTTCATTCTAGACTGTCTAGTTTGGCTATAATTAAGTATTTGACAAAAAGTCCTCACTTCCTCCAAAGTTCAGCTGTATACTTTCACTTGATAAAGCCTTTGATTATTACAACCTTCATTTCTAACCCAAGATAACTCTGAAAAGAATTAGCGGTATTAAACTGAATTAATGAGGGGTTTCTGCATTTTTGTGGAATAATCTGTCATATTTTATTTTCAATACGGTGAATAAGAAACAAAACAAAAATTTTGAACTGTTGGTTTTATGTGGAGAAAAATGCATTTAATACCTTATAGTTATACTGGAGTATTATAAGAGCTAAAAATAACTGCCAAAAAGTATTTCTAAAAATCTGAACTTATTTGCATCCCACTGGGCTGATCCATGTCCAAATTCCTTTTGAAACCACCAGGAGTTCCACACTTCTATCAGCAAGCTAACAAAAAGAAAAGAAGGGCCGTCACAAATTAACTTTGGTTATAAAGACAGTATGAAAATGAGTTTTCTATACATTCCCCCTGAAAACCCAAATTGTCTTTGTTTTCTTCTAATATTTGATCTGTCTTCAGGCAATCTATGTATTTAGAGGACACTTTTCCTATTTTTTTCCACCAAAATCTATAAAATGTAAATTTTACTATAACAGATATGCTCTTCTCTAAGTAATTAATATTTGGAATTCATCATTTTCTTTTTTGTGTATCTAATAGGAAATTTCCCAGTTAAGAAATCTAATTTTGGGGCCGGCCCGGTGGCGCACTGGATAGTGCACCGCTTGGGAAGCGCGGCGGCACTCCCGCCCGAGGGTTCGGATCCCACATACGGACCAGTTCCCGCTCACTGGCTGAGCGAGGTGCGGGAGCAGCACCGAGGGTTGCGATCCCGTTGCCGGTCCCCGGTCCGGTACGGGGGCAACACTGAGGGTTGCGATCCGTTGCCGGACACGGAAAAAGACAAAAGACAAAAAAAAAAAAAAAAAGAAATCTAATTTTTAACTCAAATTTTTTTTAACATGACCTATTTTCAAGATAAAAATTTATTTTCTGGAACACTGCATCTTTTGATATCAGGAGATAGAGAATGTTTGGGTGAAATATACTGCTGAGGTGTAATTACATGTATCAAAAATGTTCACCAACAGTTTCAAGCAGGCTTAGTGAATCCTGCAAACCACAGTTCTATGTATTTGATTTCTATTCTGGTGGTAGGTATAAATTTTCCCTGAATGAGTAGGGAAGAAAGCAGAGTAGCAAAAAAAAAAAAGAAAAGAAAAAAAAAAAGGCAAGAATGGCGTTAACAGCGAGGGAAGCAGACTGGGGAAGAGGCACGAAGCACACATTTCTGGGAAAGTGATGGCCTAGAGTGCAGCCATCGCCTGGCAGCCCGTTATGTCTAGGAAAGATGGAAAACACTTAATACCTGGAATGGAGGCTGGGTGGTTTTGTAGACAGATTTTTTTTGTCAGATGGTTAAGGGACTTCAAGTGAGAAATGTCAAGGTAAGAAAAAGACTGGGCTGGAAAAGTATGGAGTGATGCCATGAGATGGGTGGAAACTGTGACCTCCTATGTGCTGCAAATAAACCAGGTCAGGGGAGGAGGATTATATAAAGTCAAACGGAGAAAAGAAAGGACTGTCCACTTTCTTCTCCTCTTGTAAGGATAAGAAAACAGGCATGATGATAATTAAGAAATACAATCAGGTAAAGGTGCACTATTATTCTTTAAAACAGAGCTCCATGAGAGTGATGTGTGAGAATTCCTTCCTCAAGTCTATACACTTGGGGTCAGCAGTTTAACAACTTTCATCTCAAGGAAACGGTGGAAAGCTAATAATGAATGCTACATCATCAGAGTCGAACACAGCATAGAAGTCTGTGCCCTGGTGATTTCTCAATGAGGTTTCTAGGAGCATGCCTGGCCCCATTCAACAGACTGTCCTACTTTGGTCTTGGGTTATCGTATGCCAAACCCAATAAATTAACTAAAACAGTAAGGTGGAAAGCTGTATGGTGGCCTCATTATCTTTGAAGTCTTAATGACAAAATTTTATTTACTGTACAGTCACTTAATTTATCTTGTTTGCCACAAACCATTAGTATCGTCTCCAAATTTGAAGGTCTAAAAAAATGTACAGACATAATTTCTCTGGTATTTGAAGTTCCTGTGTTTAAGGATTGAAACTTTTTACCCATTAATATTTCTGCCACAGTTTTAATCACATATAAAAAGGCATACTGGATTTCTAAACACACCCAAAATAGACCATTTTTAATTAATTAGAATAAATATAAATAATACTTATTACATATTGGCTGCTTTTATCTGAGGGATCACACGTATAACATTTGACACATAATACAATAGATGATCCATAACTCAGTTAATTTATAATTAAAATGTAAGGAAGTAAAAAATATAATGGCTAGATTAATTGGATGTAGGTTCAAAATATTCTGATCTCATTTATTCTGTAATGGACTTGAATTATACGTATCATTATTCCCATTTTAGAGATGAAGAAACTAAAATTTAATAATATTAGGCAACTTTCTCCAAGTTATACAACTAGTAGGAAGTAGCAGAGAGCAATAAAACCGACATCAATCTGACACACACTGTCCTTATGCATTATGTGATCAAATTAACCCACAAAGTTTATCAAAGTCATTACTTGTATCTTCCAAACTACCTAAATAGCTATATTTTGTCACCATGGCTTTAAGTGCGGCCGTCTAACTAACATAGGTTAAAAATATGTCTATAAAAATACTGATTAGGTTCTTCCTTTTCTTTTCATGATTATCTCCCTGTCCATTCCTCCACATCTCTGTCTACAATTTGTAGTTTTCTCTTTCCTATAAACAATTCCAATCATAGATATCACCTGCCTAAACTTAAAATATATATATATTTATATTACATACCCAAGTGATCAAAAATGTACTAAGGTGAAAGTTATTTTTATATCTTTGCTTTTATAGATCACCAACCTAAAAAGAATTATTTCATCATCTCATGTATGAACACTATAGTACTCAAGTTCTCTGCTACCTTTTCCCAAGGAAATGCAAATTGCTCCATTTCCCAAGGAAATGTTAAGGCCTTGCATTTGTGTCTCTTGTCTATAAATCCTCTCTCCACCTCAAATTATTTTACTGCCTTCATAATGTATTTTAGTCACTTAAGAGACATGTTTTTTAACCCATTTCTATCTTGAGCATTTTACTGTGAATGGGTATACTGAACTCCCAAAATACAGGATACAAGAAAGAAACACCTTCTGTCTTATAAATACTTTCCTCACATATAAAATCAGTTAAATGATCTTCTTTGACTAATTGAAAGGCAAGTACAGAATATTTCCTGTTACCTAATCAAGGAACCACACAATTTCTCTTAGAAAAATAGCAAGAGCATTATCCAGAAACTTCATAAGCATTTGGAATTTAAGTACCGTAAGGAGATATTTTCATAATTTAAATTGACTTGCAAAGATTATTTGGGTATAAGCATTTAAAATTATTATGTGAAGATTATAAAATTAAAAATAAGGAAGTTTAAAAAATTTTTAAATTGTGTTGATTTTTAAAATGTCAATTTCATCCAAGCAATTCATTTAAAACTGAATTAATGGGAATATTTTTACTGTTTTTAGAAAATTTTACATTGTCACAAAAACATAATTTCCCCACAACTACTGACTCTTTATAAATGAGTGGAACATTGCTGATCTGTTTATTCAAGAAAGCTTGATGAACTTGTTAAATGTCCATTAAAAATGCATGGAATTAACAGCTAGATACTTAGTCAATAACACTGCATTATTATTACTGCCTTCACTTTTATCACAAAGAAACAAATAAGTTAAAAGAAAGTGAGAGAGAAATTTAGCACATATACAGTATATATGATGGTGCTATTGATAAAACTGAATGGCTATAAAATATATATATACAAAAACACTTGCACATTTACATATCCTAGTTTAGAGCAGGAAAATGCTATGGTTGGGCCAAAACAATCCTAATGCACATTCCTAGAAACCTTTAATTTATTAAAATCATTTTGCTTACAATATGGTACCAGTCAGTATTTGTAAAATATAAAAGCACTGAGAGGAAATAATAAGTATAATAAAGATTACCTTCTTTTATGCAGATGCCCATCAACAAAAAATATTTTTTCACCCCTATTTAAGGTACATTCAAATAAAAAAATGACTGAGATTCTTCCTCAATCTTTCAAAGTTGAAAAATTGATTCATGGATAAATTTACTAGTTAGCTGTGCTTCATTTTTATCAGGAATAGAAGTATAAAACTGGTAAAGTTATAAGTGGAAATACAGAGGTAGAGATTTCTTGCAGATATATCTTACTTAGAAAATCTTGACCAGTACTCAGCAACAAATTCAGAAATTCAGGAAATCTTTATAAGTATGAAAATAATTGAGCCTTCAAGAGACTGGAAACTGGGAACGTAATATGAGGATAACAGGAGAAAGTCCATGCTTTCTTGAAGTGTTTTTCAGTTCAGGAGGCCCTTGAATCGAAATCTCCTGTCCAAAAATTCAGACAGAAGGAAGCTATGAAAAACATCTCAATTTAGCTACCACTTGGCCATCCAACAAATGCACCATGAACTGCTCATCATTTGTCTAATATCACTTCTAATTGACTTCTGTTCATATTCATTTTTAAACAAAAGGAAATTTTAAAAAGCAAACTTAAAAAACAAAAACACTCCAAAGTTCCATCAAACCAAGACTGCTAGGGCCGGCCCGGTGGCGCACTGCTACAGTGCGCCGCTTGGGAGCGCGGTGGCGCTCCCGCCGAGGGTTCGGATCCCACATACAGACCGGTTCCCGCTCACTGGCTGAGTGAGGTGCGGGCGCAACACCAAGGGTTGCGATCCCATTGCTGGTCCCGGTCCGGTACGGGCGCGACACTGAGGGTTGTGATCCGTTGCCGGACACACACACACAAAAAAAAGGACAAAAAAAAAAAAAAACAAGACTGCTAAGAAAAGTGGGTTTGAATTGCTCATAATTTAGAACCATTAGGCTCAATGATTTCACTCTACAGTTTTTAAACTGCAAGTATCAGGATATATAAGCATAAATGTTCATACGTAATTCATTTACACAGTGTCCTAAAAAAAAAGGGCAACTAAAAAATCAACTGGCTGTGAAAACCCACTACCCTTTATTTATCAGTGGATATTATTATTCTAATTTTGGTAATAACAGTTTTACCAGTGTGCTACCATCATGGTAAACTAGGCCCTGTAGAATCTGTTTGTAGGAGTGAAACATCATTCCCTAAGTTATGGCTTAACAGTACTGGATAGTATCCTGATTACGACTTCAGAGTGGCTAACGCCAAAAACTTCATAAACTCTTCCATAGGAATGATGTTCGTGTTTTCAATCTCCAAAGCAAAAATCAACAGTTCAACCAACCATCCAACCATAGACACTGACAACATCATTTGCAACTTTGAAAGGCCAGATGCCGTACCTTTCCTACATAGAGGGGGTCTGAACCCATGTATTCCTCCAGCACAAAGAACTGATTCCACACCCAGCTGCGCTTGGTCCGGGACCTCCCTGATTGGAAATAGGGCTTTGATCTGGACTTTGGGAGTTCTGCTTGACTCATCCCAGAAAAACACAGGAAAAGAGCTATTAGCTGCAGAAAATAGCAGAATTCCACTTTGCCCAGCTTCATCTTTTTTTTTTCTTTCTTTTTCCTGTGTAAGAAAAAAACCTTGACAAAAGAAAAGGCACAGTTCCAGTTGGCTTAGTAGCTCTTGCCTCCGGCAGGGTGTCAACTGAGAGTCCAGGGATAATAATTTGTAGAGTGTTGGATTGGAAGAGGTCACCACTGTTGGACAGCCTTCTCCAAAGAATGGTGTAATAGGTACCTGTCAGAACAAAGAGAAGAGCTAGTGTCAGAAACCAGAACACATAAAAACATTTAGCTTCCATTTACTAATTTACTATTAATTTTCTCAAGATATCATTGTTGTATAATCATTAAAATATTAATTATACACTTCTAAAATTACAATAACAATTGCCATATTTGTAAATTACATAATACTGCTGATGCAGAATTATTCTTATTCCATAACACAGCCTTAAAATTTTAAGTTTCTTTTAGGGCATTTTATTTGGGCATATGGTTTGTTTTACACAAATGTAGCAGCATCATTTTAAAAATCATTTAATGTTAGCCTCTTTTTTTCTCTCTTTTATATTACAGTCAGTTTCATTCATTGGTATTAGAACGTGAAAGCAAAGCAGCTCAAAGCATGGATTTAACCAAATGGGAAGGACATATGCTGGTTTAAATCTCTTCTGTGAAACTGTAAAGAGAAATAAAGAAGTACGAGGTGATTCAAAACCGGTTGATTGATTCTGAGTCACAGAACACCAGCTGTTTTGATGTGCTCTGATTAGATTGTGATCAGCTGAAAAGCTCAGTAGCTTCCATTTTCCACTCTTCAAACTTACTGTCATGTATGCTCTGTAGCATGCTAGGATATGCTATTGCACTGCAGTTATTTGCTATTCTACAAATATTTATTGAACATCTTGCACCATGACTTGTGCACAGTAGGGCCTTCTTCCAAAAACGTTTATGGAATTGAATTATACAGATCAACAGAAGAGTTAGAAAACTATGTTTATGAGCCCCATTGCTTGTTGGCATACACCCAGGAAGTGCTTAGCAGCAGCATGGAAAAAACACCTTTTATTCTAATGTCTATTTATTTCACTTATAGAATTCTGATTATGCAAGAGGAACAAAATCAGTTACAAAACAAATTTTCCAAACACGGAGAGATAAGAGTTTATGACAAAATGTTCACCTAAATCTCCATGTTGCACTTGGTTTATGAATTAATTTTACTTTTTATAAATAAATCACCAATAGAATGATTACAGCAAAGAATTATCATTTACTTATTTCTGTATTTTTGCTTTTTGAGGAGGGGGAAAAATAGTTTTAAGAACATTAATTGAAAGATATTTCCCTATTAAAGCAGAAAATACACTATTCTTATAAGCTTTATTTTAATCTTTTGACATGTCTCTCCTGTAACAGGAGTGTCTGTTACTTACTAGAAAAATATTCCTGACAGCCAAATTGCTTAGGAAAAATGCTATATAGAGAGGGAAAATGTGAAAGAAAAAAATATATAAATGTACTAAATAAGTTAAATAGTCCACACAACTGGAAGAAACAGGTTGCATTGACTTTGAGCTCTATTAAAATGAACAGATACATTTTTAAAATATCCCTATAAAGTGTTGATATTCCAGATGGCATTTTGAATGATCCAGCATTCAGCTAATTCATGTATGCTGAGAAACACCAGAATGGGTAACTATTATTAGAGCATATGAACTCCAGCCTATGTATTGAACACATTCTCCAAAAATTCTAACCTCCTATCCAAGGGTAAAAGATGAATTTACTCCATTTAGACATTACCCTAGAAGGCTATTTGTTCTAGACTTACTATTATAAAGAACAGGTAACTTGGGATCATGCTTGATGTTCCAATAAAAGCCCCTCAATTATGTTGAAAGTTCACTGTAAGGAGGTAGTGGGAATGGCTGTGAGCAAGGGAAGGAAGAAGTTCATGTAGCTTCTTCCTTCTTCTACGTGCCAAACCAAGTTCCTGGGGATGGGGAGGAACGATTTAGGGCTGTGATCACAGGACTGAGAGCAGCACGTGATACCTGCAGCCTAAGAACAGTTCCAGTTTAACCAAATTTTCCTTTCTCAAGAGAGAATGAATTTTCTCTTAAAAACAAGGACAAAAATACTTTGGTTCCTAAAACAATTATTTTTTAAACATGATAAACTATATGATTTAGGCAACTTTATGGATTAAAAGGACTTGGTAGCATTGTTTCAGTGTGAACATGTATCCAACATCTAAAAATCTAAATGGCCAATGAGATTTTGGGATTCAAAATTAGGGGAATTAATATACTTTACATACTGGTAAAGACTGTGGAAGTCTGTATCAGATAAAGATCCAAATTCTGGTCTGTCATGTCTTAACTATGCAATCTTGGGTAAGTTAAATTATAAGAAATTAAGTTCCAGAGATGAATCCTCAAGCCCCTCATCTATAAAACAAAAATTTTAATAATGGCATCTACTTCATAGGATTAAGTGAGCAAATCATGAAATTCTAAGAATGATAAGTTTGTTTGTGAAGTGATATTAATTTTGGTTTCAATATTATCCATAGTAAAATATTTTAGGCAACTCTTACACTAAACGAAAACATTTTTGATAGTTCTACTTGTTGCCAGATAACTATTGGCTCATGAATCAAAGTATCTAAATAGATAAAAACAAAGGCATCAAAATGCTTTTTTTTTAAAAAAAAAAAAAAGGATATAATTCTTTCTTTCCTAAGGGCATGCCCTCTGTAAGTTTTTGTAAGTCAAACACTGGTATTAGAATTGGGAAAATTCATTTGCATCTACTCAGGGTGTTCACTGATGAGGAACAAAAGAAACATAATCTGGACTAGAGATAAGATCACTGGACTCTATCCTACAACCTCCATCACTTGTGATATCACCTTGGATCCCTCTGGTAATTTCACTTTCTGCAAAATAAAGGAGCTAAACTAAATTACCATATAAAGCCTGCATTTTTTCCCCTCAGGTCTTACTTTTATACTTTTGACAATTATAAAATTGATTTTGTAAGCTTTTCTAAAGTTATGTAATTTACTCTTCTTGCCTCTCAAGGTTTATTTCTCTTCCATACAACAATATTGTGTACTTATCAAATTAGCTAAAACATATAAAAGAAGGGAGTTAGAGAACATGCCATAGGTGATTTTACAGTCATTGAGATAATATTCAGAAGGAAAGATACCTGACAATTATGTACTATCTCATTTGAAGCAAGAGTTTTAAAAGCAGCTAGCATTAATGCAAACCTTGATGAACAGGAATATCCACCCTATCTTTGATCAACAGAAGTAGACACATAATTATCATTCAGAAAATATTTAGAGAATGTTTGCTTCCATTTATAATCCATCTCATTTTTCAATATGGAAAATTAACCACATAATAGGTCAATATATAAATTTCTTGGTAATTCTACCATGATTATGAATCACAATCACTTTGAAAACAATTCCATTGTATTCCTCTGCAGTATTTGAAGTATTTACCAGGCTCTTGAGCCAAATTTTCTTTACCCTGCTCCAAGGTCTATAAGAGTGCTCAAGGATACTTTAACTGGCTCTGTGTACATTACTAGAGGATGAAGTTCTCTTTTACGAGGCAGATAAATGTCTCTGTCATACCCTTTGCTGAGTGCTCTTGGAAAACAAGAAAGTTGTGTCTGAACAATTGTGATCTGAAGTGAGGATGTTTCAAAATGGGTTCATCAACATTTTTGGTAGTAACCAACTCTGCCAGGAATAAACACCCGATATATCAGGGGAAAGTTATTTGGTCAAAGAGAAGATGTCTCTTTTCTTCATTCGTCTTCCCCAAATCCTTGCCTTCCTTTTCAGTCAAATCTGATTATCAAGGTAAAAGCCATTATAGCAGTTCAACCCTACTCATCTTGTCCTGAGTTGGGTCATCATGAAAGAAAAGCAGGGTCCTGAAGAGTTATGAAAAACCTCTATTCTCTGTGGTTGTGAAACGTAAGTAACCAATATTTGAAATTTCCTCATATATTGTAGAACCTCTCCAGATAGGTTTCTTATCATTTCACAAATGTCAACATGTATAAAAGTACCATAGTAACATTCTTCACATGTAAATTAAGCACAGGACCCCACAATTGTTGATTTTTCACAATGGGTTAAATATTGCCTCACAAATCTGAGTCCCAAAGCAATAACCCCGCATCCCTTCTTACACTTCCACGTCGTTTATCTTCTACTCTTTTCTGCCTCCTCTCTTGAGTTTCACATACAGAGTTAACAACAGGAGCCACATTAGAAACAAGCAGAGACCTCTGTGCCCATGCTGTGCAGTGCCATGTCCTGTCTTCATGGGAAAGCTTGGAGAGTGACCCTCTGGAGGTTTGGACAGCTGAACTCTTCACTATTAACTAGCCCAGAAAAAAACGCAGAGAAATAGATGTGTTGGTATAAAGTTAAAGTAACTTCTATAGATCTGTGACAAGGTCTGGCCAGTTACAAATGTGGAGCATTATCATTCTAAGGAGGAAAGTAAGGGGAATACATTACATCCAAGGAGAAAACTGAATAGGGGTCAACCACAGATGTTTTAAAGAGTAGTGGGGAAGCCTACTGGACTAATGAATAATCTGAAATAGAAAAAAACATATATCAGAAGAAGATTTCAAATGTGTTTGTTTGCTCTGCTGTTTTATGGCTAAGTTGTATTTGTAAAAATTTACCCTTTTTAGCTTTTTTTTTTTTCACAATCTGAAAATACTTGAAAATCATCACAAGCAGTACTGTGATTGGCACAACATACCTTAATCAATCAGAATACAAAAAGGAAACAAACAAAAATTCAAATGATTTGAAGCAAAAAAGAAAAGGGTGAGAGTCCATCAAGTGAAATTTACCAAGTCAACATCATTTATTTGACCTGAAATCACCTTATTATGCTACCATTTTGTTCTAATTATTTTTGTTCAACTAAGAGGCAAGGTATTATTTTCAAGTAGGCTGTTTATCATTCATTTAATCTTAATAGCTAATATTATTTTACTAAAATGAATTCATTATTATAAAATTTTATTGGATTTTCTACACCACTTAGCATCTCTACGAAGCCACTTTTAAAAATCAGATCAAATGACTGTCATTCTCTTAATCAAATGTTTTGTTCATACTTAAAAACAGTGACTAAAAGTCATAAATAAAATGTTTTTTATGCATCAGCATACCAATTATTAATCAGCAGTACAAATCATCCACAACCTGTTCCATATAAATTAATGTCATCATGCTTAAAAACATGACAAGCAATATAAAATATATCATATTCAGCCACTACATATTAACATATAACCAAAAGAGTAGTTATAAAACATGCTTAATTGCCAATTAATTTATATATGCTAGAATACTTTTTCAAAAGGCACACAAAGTGCTACTTGCTTTCTAGAGATAATCTGCACTATAATACATAACTATCAATTATATTTAAAGGAAAGATATGAGGGTACATCAAAGAGTTTGTGGAAAAATGAATTGAATGATAATATAAATCTTTCCACGAACTTTTTGAAGGATCCTCATACTAGTATTTTAGGTTTTGTGGCAATTAAAGTTAAATTGGAATGTGGTGGGGGGGTTTTTTTGTTGTTTTTTGGTTTTGCAGTCCAATATAAATAACCAATGGCTTATCACAATTAAAGACCTTACACGACCAAATTTTCTCTAGATTTTAGGCAAAGAGCAGCTGCTCATGCTGTCTGCTATCTGGAGTCTGCATCAGATGCAGGTCTGTCCCTTTCTGAATATTCCCTGGATATTTAATGGATTTACTTAAATTCAACAAAGAGACCTCTTCATGATTTACCCAATGTTTTCTTTAAAGACCTTCATTTGCCCTTATGTCCCAGGACAGCAGCCACCTGTTACCACCAAAGTCCTCTCTGTGATATATCTCTGTCAACAAAGTTAATATGCTTTGCATAAAGGATGGTTCTTATTCATTGCTGCTTTTACTTATTTTTATAGCAGAATCACACTACACATTTTTGAGAATGCCAAAGGCGAAAAAGACATATTCTAATCCCCTCCCATTCATGACTGAGCAGATGTCAAAATCCAAAACTGGAGAGGAAGTAGTCCAGGACAGGAGTGTTGTAAGAGCTGTAGCTACACTTATTTCCAACCACCACATTACAAGCAAACTTTAAAAGGACAATGTCTATGAGATAGATAAACAGAATGTTACTTCAGTACTGAGGAATGTAATAGCTTGGTTCGCATAAGAGGTCATGCTAGAGCAAAAACATAAAGAAATCCCCAAACTCTGCTGCTACTTATATTTGAATATTCCTGAAATGGTGGAACTACAGATGATTAATGTATTGGAACTCGAACAGATATTGGAAAAACCTAAGCTAGTCCCTTCTTTCTTTAGTAAGAACAAAATTGAAATCTACATAATTCTAGTGAAATGTCCAAGGTCACACAGCTAGTTACTGATGCAATTGGGCATGATTGAATGCAACGGGTATTTTGAAATGTTTGTTAAAAATTGCTTACTCTGGTAATGAATCTCTTTTTAATATCTGATCTTTGAAAATTATTATCTTTCTCCAAAGCCAAGAAAAATAGATTTGATCATACTAAAATTTGTATATGACAATAAGTTAATTATCAAAGTAGGAGATCATCATGATTACTCTTCAGGATGTCAGGGAGAGCAGACTAAGAAGAAAGGGTAGAGGAATCTATTGTCCAGGACTGTACATTTCTATGTCACAAAAAAATGGAGAGTGAGCAGTAGTCCAATATAAAATAACTTTCTCCCTTCTAAACAACCCTGGCAATCAAAAAATAACTTCTACTACATTATGACACTAAGTAGTTAGCTGTTTTCATTGAAATTTAAACAATAATGGACTGAATGCTTTAGAAATAGGGTAACATCTCAGGAAAATATCTTAGGATATAAAAACGTATACATAGAGCCATTGTATTTGGCAAAATAACTATCATGCCAGTCGAACTTTTCTTGTTGGTGCTACAAATCCTATATTTTGAGATGACTGTCTGCTCTTACTATTTTTATTATAATCGTTTTTGATTTAATTTTGCCATGTTCAGCTTCTAGTGTAACAATATATTATCATTTATGTTGCTGCATCCGTATACTATTTAAAGTTTAACATTAGATTCAATAATTTTAATACTGATGAAAAAGCCCTCTCCTTTGTACTTAAAAGGTATAATTTTTTACATTTTAATTCGTGAGTTTGGGGATTCTCTGTGATATGAGACTTCTCACGTAAAGAAACTGTGATGAAATCCATTAGCTCCCTGGGCCAAATAACATTACAACCACAGACCACAACCTCCTACTGTTAACTGGCCTAAATATGCAGGCAGGGGCCCTGGAAATGAATCACACAGCCTGCAGTGTGCATCTGGTTATCAAACATGGAAAGAAAACTTCTCTAAGTGGATTATAGAGTCAATTTCAACTAAACACAAACAACCATTGCCATGGGTGAAAGAAATGAAAAAGAAAGGGGAACAATAGTTTAGAATTAACAGGAAGTAGCCCATGTAAATTAAAAAGTAAAGTGACAAAGAACAGTCCTTCTGGATCACTTATGTAATAACAAAATGCTAAAATTATATTTAAAGGGCTTTTTAAAATATACTCTTATAAGAAAGCTTAGCTGTATCAATTCTAATTTTTAATTTACCCTTCTATTTACCTTGTGCCAGGTGTGATTTATGTGACTTTAGTAAAAGGCATCATGTTTCAATAAACATTTTGCAAAATAGCAGAAAACAAATTCTACCAGAATAAAATCTATACTCTCATCTGAAATGAATGTATAGACAGATGTCTGCATATTCATTTGCACTGTTAATTTTATCAGTGAGGGACTCACAGAATGACAAGAGGGAAGTGATTGCAGGGGTACCTTTATGCAGAACCAGCAAATCCCCAGAGGAGGCACTCGTGCATTGCTGGTTACAGCTAGATCTGCACTGCTTGTCAGAGGCTGGGGAGATGGGCACACACAGGACTCTGATCACATGTCTTTTTTCCTTGTCCTCAGCTCCCCTTTATCACCCCACCAAGCAGCATCTAATTCTTTAATCCAAGGAAGAAAAGCTTCCATCACAGTCCCTTTACAGTCAACTAATGCACGTTAGTCATTTTAGAAGTTTCTGAAACTCCACATTTAATCTAAGGCTTTGAATCTTTCCAATCAAGTAAAAAACATTTTGTATGTGTGTGTGGGAGAACTGTGATATGATACAAGCTATAACAGTAAATGAAAACCTAATAAAATCAAGGAAGTTTGGAATCATTTAGCAATAAATATTTACAACACAGAACAATTTATGGGTTTAGTACTTTATAAAGAGCTTCTGAAATATTTGACAAAGAAAGTATTTGACTCAGCACAAAGATGTATCCACTTCCTCATATCAGTATACATTTTGAGAAGTTTATAACAACTCTGCCATCAAAAAACAAAATGCTGAATAACAGGGAGACCAGCAAAGAAATCATGCCTGAGGAGGGATGGTCATTTAATTTTTAGACCAAGGAAGGCTGAACAGTGGCCAACTCAGTGCTCTCCATGCTCTCTTCTTCATTGGACACTAAAAACTAGTCAATTCAAGGGTAAATTGCAGTAATATAGATGCTTTACAATTACCCTTTTATAAGTAAGGAAAAAGCCCTGTGCTATTAAATCAATAAAAGTAGACTTAAAGAGAGTTGCGAGTCTGTCAACTGATTGTTAACACAATTCTAATGACTTTTGCAGCCCTTAATTACAATAATATCTCACGTTGTAAGTGTACAATGCCCTTTTATTAAAGCTGCAAACCTTAATAGCTTTTAGCAGGGTGATGATCTGCACTACCAATGATGGTTTATTTTTCTTTCCACAGACAGACTTTCATCTAGCTTTACCAGATAAGGCTATTAAAGTTGGATATTAACTAATTGTTTCTGCCACTTCACTCCATATTAAACACTAATATATAAGCAAAACTTCCACAAAGTTGCCAGTTTGACTACCTGCCTTAATTCTTTTGCATTTTAACTCATACTGTTCCAAATAGCCCTAAAAATAAAGGGATTCTTAGTGCATTTTCTCTTTACAGACAGCAACAAGAAAAAAGCTTGGGTAAACACAAAGCCTAACTATTTCTTTAGGAAAGAGGTAATTTTTGTAGTTACTGAAAGCTTCAAAGGTAATACTTTTTTCCTTAGCTTTTTTTTCACCGAACAACTTGTCTTTATAAAGGCACGCTTAAAACTATTTAGATGTTGCTGGCAGTGTCTATGCAAACTTTCCTTTAAAAAAAAAAAAAAAGTCTATTTGTTCCTAAACTCTATTAAAATACACATTTTTGGGTGCGCTGTTAATCTGATTTTAAAAAGGCATACTTGTCACTTAGCAAGGGGCATATTTTTACAAGTTACTTACATTTTTCTATTTTTGTTTTGTATAAAGCTCTGTTTACCTACTTCTGTATGAAAAATAACCTAAACCTCTGTCCGGTTACAGAAATAATGAAGTCTTCCTTAAAGGTCTTTTGCTTGATAAACGATCTGATAAAGACAAGATATGTCTTGCAAAGTAAAAGATGTTTTAAGTATATTCATGGTTCAATTTGCAGATTTCCAAAGCCTTGATGGTTTCTTAGCAGTTTACCATTTGCCTAGTGCTGGGTGAACTCATTGTCAATCTTTACTCACCCGAACTATGACATCTAAGAAATCCGTAGGGTGAATGATCTAAAACTTGAAGCCATACAGAAGAATAGGTCCTTTCTCATTAATCCACATTGGAAGGATGAATAACAGCAACTAGCCGTGTACCATATGCACCCACGAAGAAGTCCACCATGCATACAATCAGAGGAGCAGGGTGCCCCTTTCCCAGCGCACACCTAAGGTACAGCCAAGAGGAGGGGAAGCAGGACGCCGAGCAGAGGCAAACCCTGCAGATGCACCATATCAGCAGAATACTAATTACAAGAAAAAGCAAAGCAGGTGAGTTCCACCTTCACGAAAGTAAAAGGTGTCTAGCGCGGCCAGTTCAAAGGACTCCTACACACACAGGCACACACCCCCTTCCAGTCTCAGACCTCTGCAGAACCGGGCGGCACAGCCAGCGCGCATTGTGCCCCCAATCAGTCCGAGGTCAAGGGAGCGGCGCTTGTGTTCCCTTTGAGGACAGCGGTCCAGACTGCCTGTGTTTACCGCTGCGTTTGGAGCGTGCTGGATTTTGCTCTTACCCTGAACTACTTCTCTCGCAGCACCGGGTGTCTCTCAGCACCAGCTTTCCGGGCTGAGCGCCCAGCTGTGTCCATACGCCTCTCCTGCCTTGCGGAGCAACCGCTCACGGCAACACGCAGTAACTTGGGAATGCCAAGGGAAACTCCACCCGGAGCCCCCCGCCCGCCTCCCGCTCACTGATTAGTCCTGCTTCCAGACGCGCACAGCAAGGGCGCACAGCTGCCGGCGGCGCCTCCCCCGGCCCCCAGCAGCCACACACACACTCACCTGGGGCCTGGCTGACCTCCCGGTGGCGTCAGACGCCCGAGACCCGGGCGTTTGCATCCGAAAGGACGTGCGCTCAGCGTCCGGGCGCCCTCGGGCGCTTCGGGACCTGGCGCGCGCGACTCCGCGCGCGGGGCGGACTGGAGGCGCCCCCCCCGCACCCGCGCCCGCCCC
>NW_007726612.1:337646-340402 GCF_000696425.1 Galeopterus variegatus
GATGCTGGTCGGCGGCGGGCGCCCGCTGTCAGCGCCGTCTGAGCTCGGCCCGGGGAGCCACTGAGACTTCTGCACCTCCCGGAGACCCAGTGAGGGCTACTGGAAAAGAACGCGAAGAGGGAGCCGCTCCGCCGACACACACGCGCGCGCACACACGCGCACTCTCCCCCACCGCCCTCCTGACAGATCTGTACTGATGGATTCCTTCGCAGGAATAGCAGGAAGAGGGTTGAAAGTAGGAGGGGCTGCAGCCCATCCATCTCTCCGGGAGGAATTAGCATCTGAAAGCAGGGAACTGGAGGAGAGTTTTGAAGATTTGTTCAAGCCCCCCCTCCCCCCCACACACACGCACCACCTCCAGCCTCCCTCCCTCAGCCCGTGGTGGAAGCCGTGATCAATTGAGCTCCTGAGGCATGAAGGCGAAGTCATAAAACTAATCAGAACTTACAGTTTTCTTGCTTGATAGTTTTGCCCTTTCAATCTCCTCGGACTGCCCTAGTTCTACTTTCTTCACTTGGAGAAAATTTCCTCCCCTGCTGGGCTCTCCAAATGCAAAACTGCCTGCCGAGGTGTATGATTTACGCACAGGGTGGGACGGAGGACCCTCTCGAGGTGGGGAGGGAAGGAAGGGAATCTGGTCTTTTATTTAGAACGCGTCGCAGCTAGCAGAGATGAGCATGCTTTGTTTTCCTCTGCTCCAGTGCTTGATTTAACCTCATGACTAGGTGTTCCGCTATCGAGGTTAGGAAGGTAAATAGATAGCAAGTACGTTTGTTTTTATTTTGCTCATTCTGCCAATGGAACTTGTCCTCCTTCTGTTACCCACTCACCCTTAACAGTGATTCGTCAGATACCGGTTATATGGGCATCAGCTTGTCCATGTCAGCATCTCTGATTTTTTGTTCTTTCAAGCATGCTTGCTCTGCCCCCGATCCAGCCTCTCCTGGCCATTTAGCCTGCATCCTCCCCACCCCCCTCCATTTACTCCGTATTTAGAAATGAATTCTATGCTAATGATGCTAACAGCAAACGTATTTTGAACTCTTATTAAGTTCCAGATACCATCCTAAGCTGCTTACTTAATATTGCTTCATTTTAGAAGTTATGTCTCCAACCCCAAACCTCTCCAGATCCAGGCCTGCTTGGATGGCCATTTCATGGTCTATTTGCACTCAACTGTCAGTGATCACCCGAACTCAAGATGCTTAGAACAGACAGCTTTAGCTCTTCGTAGATATCATCTTGGATTTCTCTAGTTTGTTTCTCTGTCAGGGCCACCTTCATTCACCAAGTACCCAGATATCAAACCTTGGCCTCATCTTTGAGCTCCTTGAAATGTGTTTCTGTTGTAAGATATTCAATTATTATGGCTCATATCATACCATCTAGAACTTTACATGTTTCTGGTTACCTTAGCTACATTTCTCTTGTTTTGCCTAATGAACTGGCTCCTGGGATGGGACCTTTTCCTATCGTTGTTCTGGACTAAAAGTTTCAGGAAGACATAAATTGATACTCAGTATGACAAAGACACAGCACGTGTTGGGCCCATAATAATTTTTTTTTTTAAATGAAGAATTGAATATTTGTATCCCATCCAGCTTTTAACACAACTCTGAGCATACCAAGCTATTCTAAACTGCTTGTAGATTGACTGGGTCATCTATAAAAACTGGTATTGTGATCAAGAATCAGACACTGTACCACATTAATAAACTAACTTGTTTTAAACAAAGGATGTCATATAGGAATGGAAAATATTTGGAAACCATTAAAAAAGTTATTTAGTTACACTATTCCTTATATTTTCCACAATTTTTCCTTTTCTTATCTTGTGTCTCTACATAAATGTTAGTTGCAAATTCAGGCTTTCATAATGAACCAGATGTTTCTATTCTACCTGCCTTCCTTTTTCCTTAAACGATAACTTCTACACAGATTCCAAAAGGGGTGAAGTGAGTTTTGTTAACCAGAATACTAGTCTTGGTTCTTACCTAATAAGCTGTTCGTCCAAGAGGAAAGCCTAGGTTCCTCTTGACCAAAAGGCACAACCTAGCGAGCAAGGGCAAGTACTGGGGATAATATAGACAGTAACTGAGGGGCACCACTTTATCTGGTAAGGTCAGGGATGGTCTCTCTCTGAGGAGATGGCACTTAAGATGAGATAGGAGGTTGAAAGTGGGCTGGTTTTGTGATGATCTGAGGGAAGAATGATCTAGGCAGAATAAACCAGGGAAATGTCTGCAGAAGAAAAGCGTTGGGTGTATATGAGAAGCAAGGACTGCACAAGGTGAGGATAGAGATGGATCATGTTGTAGTGATAGTCATGGGCCAGATCTTGCAAGGCCAACTAGCCCCTGGAAGAGGTTGACGTTTTACCTATGAGGAAGCCCAACATTAGGAACAACAAATAAGAGCTCCACAGGTTTCAGCTGTGGTCAAGTTTAGGACCAAGATACATTTTATTAGGTCCTTTCTCCTCTCCTTTCCTTTTCCCACATTCTCTGATTGATTAAAAAAAAGCCTAGTTTTCTGAGAGACACAAATAATAAATTACTATAGTAGATGTATCCTAAGGTGCTGCCAATTGTTTAATATTTCATGCAATACATAGGTAAGCCATATCTGTATATGCATACTTTGAAATTTCATGTGCCTCCTTATAAATTATAAGTTTATGTTATGATATTTCTATTCATATGTGTATATATATATATATATATATATATATATATATATATATATATATACTGCAA
>NW_007726612.1:341190-343418 GCF_000696425.1 Galeopterus variegatus
TTATATATATATATATATATATATATATATATATATATATATATATATATATATATATATATATATATATATATATCCATCTTTTCCAAATCCCCTCATTTAAGGCTTTATTTTTTTCCGTGCCATATACAGCATTATTTGATAAATTTCTCCTTTAAAGTCCCACTTAAGAAAGTCATCTTCTCGATTTTTTACTGGCTTGATTAAACTAATAAAAATCACCTATACCAGAACTATATTTTGGAGAAGAAGGAATCAGAAAAGATAGGAGAATTCTGTCACGGTTTCTGTTGGTGAGAAGCAGCTACCGGGATGTTTTATCTCCCAAGTCGGTTGGTGCAAGTAAGAAGTGTCTTGTGCGATTGCCGATTAGATTACATTCATATTCTTTCCTTCCTGATCTTGTTCTAAAGCCAAAGATATAGCTGGAGTATCTGGTAGCTAAGGGCAGAGGGCAGCTTATAAGAATTAAGTAGTTTTAAAAATTCTGGGGAGCCATGAATATGAAGACATAGATATGGCAGAAAGTAGGAAGCTCTTCCATAAGGTAAACTCTCAAAAAGTTGGACCATTTATGGTTTCTTATGAATGTCTCTCACAGTCTTAACTATGAATAATGATAAAAACATATCTTTTCATTATATAATGTTTTGCATTTTCTTGAGGTTATCTGTGTCCTTCAGCTTATTCTTCACTTTATTTTATTTAATTCGTTTTGTTTCCATCTTCTAGAAAAGAACGGACTTAGGATGAGAGTTTCTAGCTCAATGTAGCCCTTCACTAATTTGGTAAATATCTACTGAACCCTTGCTATACATGATCCCTAGACTAGAGGATGGGAACACAGAGATGAATAAGGCATAGGACTTATCATTAGGAACCTTCCAATCATTTGTGAAAATAAAGAGGTACATACATCTTCACACACCATGTGATGAGAAAGCCACAAAATGTCACGTGTGAGACACGAAAAAGATTCCATGTGATGAAAAGTCTTAAATGGGAACAGAAAAACAGTTTTTTCCTTAGAAGTTTTTCTTGGTGAGCAGGAGTGAGGGAAACAGGCCTTTAAGGAGCCTCAGTCCTTGAGAGCACAGGACACTCTGTAGTGTAGGATGAGGGAAGTGAATATCCCCAGGGAAGATGTCACGGAGGCTTTCAGTCTGTGCTGCTGAAGATGCTGCTTCAGCTCTGAGTTTGCAAGTAACTTACTCATCACCTGAACCACTTAGAAAAAAAAACCCACAGAAAAGAAATGGGAATGAAATGACACATAGTGGAGTTGGAAAGCTCAAGTACAGAATGCATGTGAGCCCTGAACTCAGCAAAAGAAGTTATTCCTGCTGTTATTTTAGTTTCCGTCAAGTATTCAAGGCTTCTTCTTAGGGTTCAAGAATATCTGAGATGTTATACGTCATTGGTTAACATTTTAAAGTAGAAATTTAATTTTATGCTGCTGTATGTCAAATTTCTCAACATTTTCTTCCTGAAGAACAAACTCAAACAGATAAACATTTGATTTGAATTTGGCAGTAAATGGCAAAGCAAGGGAACACTTATTTAAACAGCACATGATACCACTGATGTGCAATTGTATCTCTAGATTCAGGATAGTTGGAACACAAAATCCTTTTTCAAAAGCAGCTCAAATCAAAATTGTCAAAAAAAAATACTGCTAGGCCTGTGCTGCCTCTTGAATTATAGTTGTTCTGTAAAAGCCTTCTAAACCTTCAGAGAGAAAAGCACTAATGCAAATTTCTGCTAAACATTTCTCCATCTTTCACTTTGTGATAAGCCATAGTATCTTTTGAAAACAGTGGATTTTTACAGTAACACAACCCATTTCACAAATAAGTACTGTGTGTGTGCTGTGTTTAGCAGATTTAATGCCACAAATGCAGTAGATACAAAAGACAGCAAGGCCGAGATGCTGAGGGGTTACGGGCACATATATAACTATGTAAAAGGGAGCAGTTAGTTAAATTCAGTAAGAGAGTAGCAAGCAGTGAGGTATGGGATTTAAAGGAGGAAGATAACACATGCTATTGGAGAGTCCTAAAAGCGTAAGCCAATATGACATTTCATTTGGGCCTTAAAACATGACTAGGATATAGACAGGATGAGAGCAGAAAATCTAGGGAATATTTGGAGAAATTTAATCTCCCAGAACATAAGGACATAAGGATTTCATATATATATATATATATATATATATATATATATATATA
>NW_007726612.1:344402-388087 GCF_000696425.1 Galeopterus variegatus
ATTTTTTTTTTTAAGTAAAATGAGATTCTTATATGTAATTCTCTACTCACCTAAATGGAAAGAGGGCTCCCTAAGCATGTACTTACTTGTTCTACTTGTATTTGTATTTGGGACATTGTCCCCCCCACTCCACCCCCATACCCACTGCATTCCTCTCAGCAGACTAACCTGACTTCTCCCTGCATGTAAATCCAGAGAGCTGGCTTGCCCTGGGTTCTGCAGGTTTTATAGCTGATGCCGCTCAATTATATTTAGTGCTCTCCTAACACACGTAAAATGTGCATGCAGGAATGACCCTACTTCCAGCAGCTGCGTGGAGCCAAGAGTATAGCTCCCTGGTGTATGTGACTTTGGGGCTAAACTCATATTCTAAAGGAAAATCCAGAAGGGGAAGGTAAGAGAGGAAACTATGTACCTTAGGAAGAAAGATTAGATGAAATGAGCCAGTTTCTTCCAAGGTGAGTTTTTAGGAAGGTAAGCAAGCTTAATAAAATAAAGAAATACTGCCACCCGAGAAGATACTTTTGGTGAAGAAGAGCAGTAGTCTTTTTATGAACTGGAACTACTTCAGGCACAATGGTGAATTCTAAAGCAGTCATTATCTTTGTGAACTGCTCCACTTTCCACTTTTAGGTCTCAATGACTAAAAGGGAATGCAACAAGCATCTCTCCTTCACACTATCCTCATGTAGCAAAATGGTCATTCCTAACCCAAAATTCAGAAGGGCTCCTCCCTATTAAAGATTAAATAAAAAACTAACTCAATTCAGACTGATAGTGTATAGTAGGACCAACATTAACAAATAGACCTCGTGAACAAAATAAAGCATGATATTTCCTAACCTACTTGTGTATTCGTGTGAAAATAATTTTTGGTGGAAATGAATAATCATTATGCCGTGTTTATTTAGTTAGGACTTTTTTCAGATTTAATGTGGATTAAAAAAATGTTATGCTCATAGTGTATAATGTAAAGTTTTTTTCCAATTACAGTAATGGATACAAATCATGGTCTGCAAGGGTTAATGAACCTCATTAAGCAACTAAATTACCAGTCACTGAAGGCACAGTCACTGAAGATAATTGGACTCAATACCTTATGCATGAAATGACCTATATAAGACACCTTTGAAGACACTTAAGAATATTCTCTTATTTTATCAGTGATGAAACTGAATTCAGAACAGTAAAGGGATTGGTTCATAATCTCATGACAAACTTCAGGTATGGTAATAAGAACCAAAATCCAGTAGTAAAAGCCTGCTTGGTCCATACTGCAATATCCAAAGCAGGATTCCTAAAGACCCTACGTATTCAGACATAATGATTTAATATTTTGCATTTCAAATGTCATGAAGGATTTTTGTTTACATTTTGTAGTTCTTCTAAGCAATGGAATAAGAATTTGGTTGTAGCCTTTCTCATTTTTAATTTGATTTTTTAATTGCTTGGACTACAATACATTTATAATTATAAAAATTGAGTATTTGTTCATAAATAATTCTGTAGACATGGTTCTCTATCACACCTTAAAATGTTATTTAAATACTAGTGTAAATCATGTTTCTTATTCTTAGGAGAATAAGAATCGAATGAGTCATTTTTTAGAGTAAAATGCATGTACTAAAGAGGACTATAAAGTCAAATGAAGAATAATTCATGGTGAAAACATTAGCTGATATTAGAATTTATACTGATTCGTATTGACAAAATAAAATAAAGTTTAAAATAAATAAATAAATAAACAAGTTTCCTTATTGTATAAAATATCAAGTAGTTTTTATTCAAAAGTTAAAGAATTTTAAAAACTGAATAAGTTTATTCAGAACATCATTATGAATAGAAATAGCTATATTAATTGTTAGAAAATTATTAGGTTCTCTTAAACATTTAAATATTTCACTATAAATTAAGACAATTAAAATAAAAAAAATATTTGTATATCTTTCTTAATTCCCAAAAGACAGCTTATTAACTGACCTTGCAAATTTGCCTAGTTCGAGTGAATACAAAAGGAAGCAAGGCAAATTATGTTTAAGTGTTCTAGTTTGATTTAATCAAGCCAACTAACAGCTCCTCTGATAATACCAAACTTGCTGATAAATTTGGCCCACACAATGCTTTTAAAAAAAAAAAAAGAATGTGTGTCTTTCAGAATTTGTTATTAAAAGATTGAACATATAAGACTCTGTCTGACTTCTGTTAATTACAATGAATATCTGCCCACACCTTGCCTTCGTTTTCACGTTTATCACTGAACTTGAGCATTGCCTAGTCCTTTCAGATGGGCCATGTACACTCTAGTTCACTGTAGTCAACTTCGTCCTTAATTTAGCTGTCAGGCCTCTGTAGGCATGAGTTTAGAATCCCTAATACCTAAGATAAGATATACAAGTAGGTAGACTTCAAAGCTTGAAAGTCTGAAGCTTATTTTTTAAAAAATGTTAGACATAATTAGATATAATCTTTCTTCTATACTGTGTATTTGAAGTAATTAGAAACCTCGGTACTTCCCCACCTGCATTATTATGTACCTGGGAACTTTTAGTTCCAAATACCACCTTCTAGGAAACATCTACTTTATCATATGAGAGTTTGAAAATGACCTTTTGTCTATTTTTTTTTTCCAATTTTACTTATGGTATCAAAGTTTTCCAGGTTTGGCACTTCTAATGATTTTAAAAAGATCTTAGCATTTAGATAAATTTATTAAAAGCCAGAGAAGCAAAATTTGAATCTTCCCATTTGATGAAGACTAATTATAAAACTCTTTTAAGTAAGTCTGGCCTTTCTCGTCCTAACAGAATGTTAGTTGTTAATTAATACACAGTTTCTAAGGATTTCGTTTAAAAAATACAAATATTTCTATTATGCCCAGCATTTTTTTTCCATATTTATAGCACACGATCTTATATTCTTCTATTTTACTTCTTATACTGAACTTGTTTTGCTATTTTTTACTTTTGGTTTAAAAATAGGAAAACTTGATAATCACTAATGAGAGTCATAGGAAGCACATATACAGCATTGCACTTTTTAATTGCACATATTTAAATAGCATTGAAAATATACTAAATGTAGGTAAACTAAAAGAAATATTTTTTAAATTTTTGAGTCATTAACGTTTTAATTTGAGAATAAAATACATTATACCTACTTTAATAATTTTAAAGGGCATTTGAAATAGTTCTTAAACACATCATGCATTCATTGACTGTATTGCTTATATTCATCTGTTTCTGATGTCTATAACAGAATATCTAAACTGGATAATTTATAAGGAGATAAAATGTATGCCTGAAATTTCCAGTTTCAGAGGCTGGAAAGTCCAAAGTCGGGGAGCATATCTGGTGAGGACCTTCTTGTTTTTGGTGGTGACTCCCCATAGCTATGCAGGGTATCACATGGCAAAATGGCTGAGTGAGAGAGAGCTAACATGCTCACTTGCTCTCTTTATAAAGCCATCAGAACCACACCAATAACCGCCCATCAATGGATTAATCCATTCACACGGGTACAGTCCTCACAAACCTAATCACCTCCTTTACAATTACCATAATAATTGTAAGGCTTTCCTTTACAATAACCATAATAGGATTTCTCACCCTCAACACTGTTATAGTGGAGATTAATACATGAACCTTTAGAGGACACAATTCAACCCATAGCATTGGCAGAAGAATTTGAGTATCAAAGGATCCATATATACTTTTAAATGAAAATGTATAAATTCAGATATTTTCAGGTGTATTTATATTTAAATGTCTTTATTATAGTAGGACAAGGGTCATAAGTATTAAAAGAATATACAAATCTATCATTCTCTTGATAAACATAGACTCTACACTTTTAGATTTTCTCTCTCTCTGTTTTCAAAATTGTATGAATGATTCCAAAAACACATATAAGGTTAGTAAAAGTATAGATATTGCAATTGATTTTGTTTGTTTGTTTTGTATACTTGGCTCCTTCTTTTAAGAAACAGAAGCCAGTAGGCAATGTATACATATCAGCTTCATCATCTTTCACTTATATGAAAGGACGTGATGGTTGAGGTAAACCAAATTTTTCATGAAAAACATCTTGCAAAAGAAAGCAGGTAACTTTTCCTATATGAATGATCTAAAGTTAATGTTTAATGCAGCCTAGTAGAGTTAGATGAACAGATCAAATTCAAGGGAAAACTAATGACTATAAAACATTCATTATGACCACAAAATAATAATAATAGAAGGAAAGAAAGAAGAAATGTAGAAAGGAAGGAAAAAAGAAAGAAAAAAAAGTAACCTAACAATTGCTTCTAAACTGTCTGGATATACTATAAAAATTATCTTAATATCAAAGTTCACAAATAGACATGAAAGAACGTAAATCATAAATTCCTTCACACTTAATTAACTGAGCTTAAAATTTAACTGTTGAGAGTAAAGGCAAGGAGGGGTGAAATGTAACTTTTCTACAGTTCTTTGAGTCCATTAAGCACTAATTGGGAAAGTATATATTTTTCTTCTGGCAGTCTCATCAGATGAAAGAGGAGAAGAACTTTTTCATACCCATTCTGACAGAAGGCTCAAAAGGACTCAACTGTGTGTGAGCCAACATCCATACTCCCTTCAGTTGAGATCTTTTATTTTTTCCCTTTCAACAGGACATCACTCTCCTTTCGAAAAGTTATTGTCCTCAGCCAAGACCCTTGTGAAAGGCAACAGATGTTGCTAAGATTATACCAGCCTGTCCACTATCGTGCTTCATTTTTAAAGGAAGAAAAATGGAGAGGAGAGAGAGAGAGAGGGAAAAGAGAACAAGCCTTGCTGTAAATCATTGGACCATTTTGCACTTCAGCAAATCTGTTTGCACATGGTCTGCTGGCCTGGCAGAAAGGGCTAAGCCTTTTACATTCGGCTTGAGGTCAACCCTAATGTGATGTTCAGTGGTCCTCACGCCTTTCACATGAAGCAGCTGCTTCTGATTGCCAGAACAAATTGAGGTGATTCAAACCACCAGCAGGGCATAAGTATAACTTTTATTCACTGCAAAAGCAGGAAAAAGCTCAGAGCAGACCAACTAGGGTTGGCCACAATAAACCGTAGGATTAGATTTGATACACTTGATATTAAGACATTGTCATATTGAAAAGTAGGCCATAATGACATTAAAAAAAAACAAACTATAAGATGGTTATATGAATGATAATAAGGAAAAACAGTACTCGGACACTTATTAAGTTACACCCAATTACCAAATGCACTATTGGGTCTGTTGTCTTCCTAACACCTGAGGAATTCACATTGGCTCTTAGATACCTAATAAACTCTTTAGATGCATGTAGCACATTCAGAAGGGGGACTGAAGATATTTATAAAGAAAAAAAATCCATTAAGCAGGAAGTGATTTTAAGCAAAGTGATGGTTAGGCAAAGCTTGATAGGTTGTCTTCCAATTGAAGCATAGAATTAAATGCTCAGTTTAAAACTGATAAGCTAGATTTATACCCAAAACAAAGCACTAAGAGAAAATATGTCCAAATGGTAACAGAAATTAATGAAATAAAAAGCAGCATAAATTGATTTAAATGACACTATCATTTTTAATCAGAGCATTTGAAACGATTAGACAAAGAAATTCTAAATGTACATACTTCAATGATCTCGTATTTACTTTCTAATAAATATATCCCTAATCCATTAATTGAGATAAGTACATTAGGCAAACATTATCCATGAATAGATGAGATTCTTTTTCTTCTTTGATCGAATTATATTCCTTAAATTAGTAGCATCGATCCTACATTTTTCAATCTCCAACATTTACTATTGTTGAGGATAATTATTCTATGAGACCCATGCAATCCCAGATCTCTATGGGAATTCATAGGCAGTGTTGTGATTTTTATATGAAGAACTTTTGCTTCAGAATATTTTTCTTTTTATCCCCCCTACAACTGCTATTTATTGAGCATAAATAACATTTCTTGTCCATGTTAGCAGAGCTTAGTGGAGAATCTTATACAGCATATGCATTCAAGTCAATGAATGAATGATGCTTAATATTAACTAAATTGCATTGGTATACAATAACGAGGCAAAAATAAACACATACAAATGTGAAAGATATGGCATGTTTTTCTTTTTTTTTAATTGCATGTTTTTCCAACTGTCATTAACATTGAGCATATAGCATATTTTCCTAATGAATTTAGTCAACTCCTAAATTACACGGGGAAAATTATTTTGTCAATGAGAACACATTTGCTTTTGCTTTACTGAGTGAAAGTTGACCTTTAAGTGAATTCCTTGGTCATTTAAATAGAGATTGTCTTTACTTCTTCTGAAAGGATGATCTAAATTCTGCATAGTATACATATTTCAAATTAAGATCTCTTTTCCATGCGGCCTCTGTATTTTGTTCCTATGCATAGCTCTTTTCATGACTGGCAATTTAAATATTCTTTATCTCAATCCTTTCCTAATATATCTTAAAACTCTTATGGTAAAAAATTATGTCCCTATAGTCAAGAATTCACATGGACTTTGTAATTTACCCACAAGTTTCTTTGAAGCATATTAAATTCAAATAGAAATATCTCTTCAAGATATAAACACTATTAATAACAAAGATGGGGAATAATATCTCTGTTTAGGAAGTTAATTACCCTGCTGATAGCAATGCTAATAGCTCCATACAAAATATAAATTCAGTATATTGATCCGTTAGTGTCCGGAGGGTATATGGTAACACAAAGAAATTTACAATGAAATTAGCAGGACGGAAGTTAGTTCATGACCATAAATCATCATGGAAAAAATAGAGACATTTGCATAGGAATAGTGGAGCCAGTGATATGTTTTCAAAAAATTCATGGAGAATTTTGTATTATCTTTTAATTATATCTTTCCATGAACTTTTTGAAGTACCTCTTGTGTATTTTCAGGAAAAAATAGTTTATTAATGCACCTCTCAAAGTACTGGGAGAAATATAATATATAAAAAGAAGAATTTTTCAAAAAACAGTTGACCTGTAGCTAGTAAAACAGAACAGAAAAATGTCTTAAACACTCATAAGTGATTTTTAGAATAACAACATTTTTGACCTGTGTAACTCTAGGCAACAGGATGTGAATGAGAAAAGATAATCCTAAAGATAATTAGACATGCATATGAGGAAGAGTAGCATCTGCAGTTACAGTGCGCTAGCTAGGATTGAATTACACAAACTATCAATCTTCATGCTTCAGGGCAGAAGCTGCTCACCAGATGGGTCAGGAAGATATTCCCCCCTATGGTACAGTACTGTGAAATTAAGTGTATTATGGGAGGTTTATTCCTCTTAGTGAAACATCTGGCATTGGCTACCGGACGAAATCTACACTCTGCCTGTTTCAGAATGGTAACTCCTATTTTTTTTTCACAGAAGGATTTTTTATACCAATTGAAGTCAAATGATACTTACTTTCATGTCATGAACAACTCTGCAATTCTCAAAGAATCTTGAGTTTTCATTTAACTTTCAAAGGAAGAAATGGGAGATTATTTAGAAATGGTTTCCAATTATTACTGAATTTTTATTTGTCTTTATGGAATACATAATCATAGGAAAGGTCGAGAAGGAAAATATCCACAATGCCTTTGTGGCCAAGACTGACAGCTGTCCATCAATGTTGTTCTTCCTCTTCTTTGTGAGTGTTTGAATAGAGAACATTTTGCAACCTCCCTAGAGCTGGGTGAGGTCAAGAGGCTAAGTTTTTCTTGACAGAATGTGAGTGAAGTTAAGTGTGCAACTTGCCCCTCGCTTGCTAAAGAGGAAATCCCTGCTTCTACTCTTCTGCTCTTCCCCCTTCCCAGGATATGGGTATGAAAAGATCAAGGCCAGAGCAGCCTTGGAAGCCACATAGCAAATATGGCAAAGTCATTGCTAGCTTATGTCACTGGATGGTTTTGTTGCTTAGGACCTGCTTATCTTCCCTGAAACATTATCTGAGAAACAAATAACCTTCCATCTTCTTGATCCATTGTGTTTTGAGTTCTCTCCATTATTGCAGTTCGCCTACCTTAATGCATCAACGATTTGCATTTTCACACACTGTATTTCTTTCAGTGGAATTCAGAATCTCTAAATTACTATAAGCATATATAAGTGCAATTATTCATTAAAAAATTAACATTTCAAAATGTATTAAATTTAAATACATAAAACTGTTTACGTATCATTCTAGTACTCAAGAATATTATTTAATGATGCACCTTAAGGCTGATACACCATAATTATGTAGCCGTTCTCCTAATATTATATATTTAGCTCTTTTCGAAAAGATGAGGACTCTGGAGACAGATTTCTTGACTTAGAATTCTGGCTGTCATACCTATTGGCAGTATGACTTTGAGGAAATCACTTAGCCTCAATTTTCCCACCTATAATATGGAGTCTGTCAGGGTTGGATGTTTGGCTCAGTTGGTTAGAGCACAGCCTTGTAACAAACATCAAAGTCATGGGTTCAGATCCCTGTTCCAAACAGCCACATACACAAAAATAATAACAATATTAATAATATCTGCCTTGTTGGAAATATTACATGAGGAAATATATATATAGTATTTAGAAGAGTCTCTAATGTATTGTAAAAATGCTAGCAATTTAAGGTTAGTATTCCAATACTTATATGGAAAAAAAATTTTCCCTTGTAACAATTTCCTAAAAAAATGGCTAGTACCTTACTATCAGCCCAAAGACAATTAAATGTAAGTGTTCAGAAGAATATGTTGCTAGATGTTCATGTCATGAGAACTGTACATTTTCCATCTGGCTTCACTGAGAATGAATTCCACACACATGAGTTTTCTACTCCTTCAGTCATCCATTTGAAAGGTAATCATTTGTCTGTGTCCTCTTTCTAAATGTATTATGTTCTTGTCTAATTTCTCTGAACATATCATATGCAAAGGCATCATATGACAAATAGTAATTACACTATAGTAACATAAATTTTGATTTCCTCCCTAATTTGTTTCTTGTAGTTTCTTTTTTGAGTCCTTTCCTTTCTTCTTTATTACTACTAGACTGAGGTATCTGATTTGCGTATGTTGAAAGTCAATAAGACTGAAAGACCCTTTGTTATAGAGAAAGTGTAATATCTATATTACGATCCAAGATGATGGATATGAAACTTATTTTTATTTCTTGGCTATGATCTCTATGATTTACATTGTTGGAGTCATTTATACTAGAGCTTCTCTCTTTGGATTAGGTCTTAATAACATATTTTATAAAATTATTGGTATCATGGGCCGGCCCGGTGGCGCACTGCTACAGTGTGCCGCTTGGGAGCGGGGCGGCGCTCCCGCCGAGGGTTCGGATCCCACGTACAGACCGGTTCCCGCTCACTGGCTGAGCGAGGTGCGGGCGCAACACCGAGGGTTGCGATCCCGTTGTCGGTCTCGGTCCGGTACGGGCGCGACACTGAGGGTTGCGATCCATTGCCAGTCATGAAAAAAAAAAAAAATTATTGGTATCATAACCGAAAGCAAGCTCAAACATGGAGACAATTTTAAGCCCCGGGAATTTGCTGTTGAATTTAGAATTTGTTCTCTATTTATTCACCCACTTGTGTATGTTTTAATTTTAAGAAATTTGAAATATACTTTTTAATTTTGCATGATTTATAGCAGCTGTTTCCTTCTGTAAAGTGTCCTCAAAGGAATCTTTTTCAGCAAATGAAGTCAGCACCCAGACATCTCACTTTGCATACCACGGGGACTTCCGCATGACTGTTCCCGGTGACAAATCTCCACAAAGGATATTCTGGAAAGAAAAAGAAATCCAGTAAAGAAATAACACTGTAGGAAACAGCAGACCCTGATGAGATAAATATATATTCATATTATATAAAACATATTTTTTATATATTGTTTTCCTCTGCTAGAGCCTTGTTTGTAAATCCTGGTGGTACTCAAAAATCCAGTATTTCTGCTCTCTTCAGAAGCTTACAGGCCATCGGTAGGGGTCTTCATTGCAAGATTGCACAAATCTGTAAGAATTTTGGAAAGAGTAAAATGATTTTTTAAAAAAGACTATCCTTGGGCTGGCTGGTTAGGTCACTTGGGAGAGTGTGGTGCTGCTAACCCCAAGGTCAAGGGTTCAGATCCCCATACCCAGCCAACTAGAACAAACAAACAAACAAACAAACAAACAACAACAAAAAGAATATCCTTAAAAAAAATCAATAGAAGAAAATCCAAATAGTACAGAAAACAATAAATAAAACGATTTCCTCAAATAAGGCACAGCAAATACAGACTACCCTGAGCACAGCTGGGCCACCAGGCCTGGATTTCATTCAGAAGAGCAATGTGTGTGCTATTGCATCTCAAGCACAGAACCCTCAGGGACCTACCTTGTGCAGTTCTGAGAGAGGCCTGTACTTGGCTGACAGATGAGAATCTACATCTTGTGGTACTACTGGCTTATATTAAATTCACAAAAGAAACATCAAGATAATCTTCAGTTCAATTTCAAGATTGGTCTAGCTACCTGAGTTATAGGTAGGGTGACTATAAATCCTGCTTTTCCTAGAACAGTCCTTGTTTATATCTGTTGTCCCCTTTGTTCTCACATTTAGTGAGTGCTCTAAATTACTCTCGAATGGGATCTGGTATTGAACTGAATTATATCTTCACCCTGACTGTATGACAATACTGGGTCAAACATGCTACCTTGTATTTTATCTCATCCTGACATTCACTCTCACATTGGTGGTCAATTATCCTAACTGTAACTGAGAAAAGTTGTAGTCTATGAGATATTGGAAGTCTTAAGAGAAGACATTCTATTCATCTACTAAGAAGCTTCATAAGGTGGCACCCTCAAATTCCTTGTGGTTCAAAGGTTGGCTCTAAGTCTACAAGGTTTAGAAAGCTGATTTATCAACATATCAGAAACATGAGTGGTCTCATGTTAACCCTGCTCAAAAAGAATGAGTCACATCAGTTTATCAATTTATAATGAGCAATCTAATTGGAGAGGCAAGCAGACACTCCACCTGTAGCCATGCCACATAGGAAGGCACGCTGAAATCAGGCTGGTCCTTGGTGAGCATGAAATCACAGTGAGGACTGTTAGCATGTGATTTAAAAGTGTAAAAGTGTTAGGCTAAAACAGGCTCATGTATGTCTATTCAAATGGCTTATTATTAACTAATGTGCTTTCATTTTTTACTAACCTCTCTTTCTTATTAACATTTTACTTCTCCAAATATGCTAATCAGGTGATTTTGTTGGTTGGTTGGCTGGTTGTTTTTTTTTTTTCTCCAAGCTGTCTTATCTTGGTGCTATTGTCTTTACTGATGGCTTCATCTGATCTTTAATTCAATCCATCAAGTGAATTATGGGGCTCTGTCCAGTTCTGAAGTCTTTCTTTCTTCACTGTCCCCCACCCAGAGCAGTGCCATAATATTTAGCAGAAACATTTCCCAGTGGTTCTGGGATGAAAAGATGGTGGATCGTGTCTTATAGAAAAGGCCAATAATTATAGCAACTTATTTTTGCAGCATATTAGAATTAAGCTGTCACATAGAAACAGCTTTGGTGTCTGAGTGAGGAATACGTCTTTTGAAAATATTTTTTTTGAAACAACAGCAAAAAAAAAAAAAAAAAAAAAAAAAAAAAAAAAAAAAGAAACACCAAAAAAATCCCCAAACAAACAAACAAACAAACAAACAAAAACCAAGAAAGAAAAGAAAAGAGAAATATTAGCATTTAGTGAAAGACCTTATGAAAAATTTTTATTCTGAGAGTGTGTAAGCACAAGTGGCTTCCTAAAACTCATTTGAGGAATGTACATGCATATAAATATCTGGTCTAACTTCAATTTATTCCTCTGCATAGTATCATATCAAGTCGTATAACACACATTAAGTAGCGCAAACAGCTGTGTTTTATTGGCTGGTGATGTAAAAATACATTTTTTAACTGTAGCATTCATTCAAAAACTTTGTTTTGTATTTGCTCACGAAGTTTACTTACAACATCCATACCTCTGTGATTCAATTACCTTTTCTTTAAAATATGGTAGGACCTCCTTCATTCTGAATGGTTTTTCAAACCAGCCAGGTTTGTGCCATGAAGATAATTGATATTCACAAATTAGTATTGATTTGGGGGGTTTGATTTGCTTTTTAATGTTGATACTACCTTTACTGAGAACAAAGTTTATTATCAGGATACTCTATGGTTCCAAAACACATTCATTGTCCTCTTTAAATATCTAGTCCACCAAAATGCAATGCTCTCCTTCAGTACTTGGTATCAACAGTACAAGGAGCCTCTGGAGTCATCTCCCCCTACTTGATATTCCTTGCCCCCTACACCCAGTTAGCAAATACCATTTTCTCTTCTAACTGTCCTCTTCCTTCCCAGTCTTACAATCAGGGCCTAGCGTCAGTCCTGTGTTGTCATCACATGGCTGGACTATGGAATAATCTGATTAGTCTTCCTTCCTGTTGTTTTTTTCTTTGCTCACTTTTTCGTTTTTACACTGCTGCCAATCATTTTCCTAAACTAGTTTGGAACATGCCAGTACTTTCTCTCCAAAATCTGCAGTGCTTCCTTATCATCGAAGGGGACGTGTCAAAATTCCTTAGGTTGGCATTTGAGACTGCCCAAGGTCTGGCCATATCTTGCTTTTCAGCTCCATCTGGAAACACACCTCTGTGCTCATATTGACTACTTATTATTCCCTGAACACGGACAAATTTTCACGCCAATTAACTTTGTTACTAGTATTTACTCTCCTACTATATCAAAGCCCCATTCAACCTTTAAGTCTCTATTCAAATGTTATTTCTTTCATATAACCTTCACCCATGTAAGAATTGTTTCTACTTCTGCAATTCCATAATGTGGGTTAATTTTCTTATACAACACTGATGCCTTTATGCTTTATGTTCTCGTGACTCTTCCTACCCTGCCAACAATAGATATAACCTTCTGGAGATAGTGACCATATCTTTCATAGCTGTATTTGGTGAACGCTTAGCTTTTCACAATGTACACGTACAGTGATATTAGCTGAGTAGATAATCTTAGGGATTGGAAAGGTAGCAACCCTGATTTTACATATATTGTTTTTGTACATGTGCTTCCTACCCACATGAGAATAAATAAAATATCATATGACCTTCTAATCCTGAGCAATTAGGAAGCTGGTTAATCATCGATATTAAAGGAGCACTGGAGCTAAGAAAAGCATTGTTGTTTATACAACCTGGAAAAGAGCCTCCTAGTTAATAATGTGAGTTATTTTACACTAGTGAGCAAGATCCCTGCGAGATTCAATGATTCCCTTCATAAGAAGTACTTTAAAATGGTCACTTAATATCCTGAAATGGAATTCATAGAGCATAAACCTACCAATACACTCAAAATAACTAAAAATTATCAGTATAATGTCCTGACAGAAAAACAAATGAGAAATAAAAAGAAAGTAATTTAAATAAAATAATGTGTATTTTAATATGTAAATTATTGTCGGGGGAGCAAAATTGCCCCTACCAGTGTCCAAACTGCCTACACTGAATATCACTGATTTAGATGTATTTTGGAAGGGCAGAGGGCATTGTCTTTGGGGGAATCTAGAAAACCTATTCCTGGATTTCTGTGACATATTGAGAAGAAACCACATGACACAAAATTGGGTCAGTCTCAAAAGTAGTGTCCCCTCCTTGTTAAATGGAAGAGCAGAGAGGGACCTGGCCAGAGGCAGCTGAAGAGAATAAAAGTCTCTTAGAGTTAGGGTGACCAGAAAGTGTGGGGAAGAGCACATCATGCCCAGAAACATGGCTCATTTGCCTCAAAGGATAGCTTCTACAGTTTATTTATTCATATCGGTAGTCTAGTATTAAAGCAGAACTGCACATAAACCTCTAGCTGGCATTTAGAAAATCAAGAGGAATCTTTGCTTACTATTTTTTTTTTTTCTTGATCACTCTATTTCCTCAGAATTGTCCCTTTTTCACGAGAACTAATTTCAAGGAAGACAAGTAGGAACAAAGTAGCAGGCCAATACTATTGCTGCCAATTTTGATATTGAAGGTTAGGTGTGGGTGCCAGGATACCAGGCAGGAGACCCTCTGGGGCTTCTTCCTTCTTTGGAGAGCACATTGGGTTGTTTTCTTATTGGTGAGAGCTTCCTAATAAGACTTGAAATATAATTAGACTCTACAATCGAAACTTTTTAGAGTTGCTAAGTCCCTTATACATCATATAATTCAATCTTGTCATTTTCCAATGGGGGAAAATAAGTCCCCAAGAGGTTAGGTGACTCCAAGATCTTTCAGCTTGTTAGTGTCAAAGCCTGGCCTGGAACCCACATTAACTGCCTTTAGGTCCAGAGTGCTTTTCCTCATAACTCACTGTCTCCCTTAACTGCTGGCAGATTTAGCTCTTCCAGATCTCTGCCAGCACAAAAAGCCTCTGTAAGCCTACTTTATTTCCTCAAATATTTTTTTTTTCTTACCATGGTTCCCCTCCAGGCACATTTCTTCTAGTATTCTGTAGAACAAGGATAAATATAAAAAGCCATAAATTCTCATCTGAATTGGCCTTCAGGATGTATATCTTTCTTTTCCCTATATATCTGTATTCCTTACTTTCAACCACTTCTCTAAGCTAGCTGGTGTGATTTGATAGAGCACTGAACTAGTTTTCCACCTTAGCCTCTGAGCTTTATTAGGCATGTGATTATTGTTATTTTAAGTATCCATTAATTCATCTGTACCACAGAGTTAGTAATAATATCTGTATCTCCTAGGGTTCCTGAAAAAAATCAAGTAGTGGTATGAAAGCACTTTGTAAACTGTAGGACATTGAACAAGTATGAAATATCTATGTTTCCTTACTTTCAATTTTATAGTCATAATAAATGCATTCTGCAACCACCCCTCAGTCACTCATTTTCTGGCTAATCTTCTCACTTTGCTGCTTTTTCATCTGCTAAAGGAAATAAACTCTGTACTGCAGAATAATAGGGGTTAGACTTAAGGAATACCTATCATTCTTAGTACAGGGCCAGATACATGGTTCAATAAATGGGATTTGTATTATTATTACTATTATTATCATTGTTATTATTATTGCTACTAGTGCTATTTACCCAAAGCCTTGTTTATTTTCTGGTTTTCCTTACCCATGTCTTAACACCTGGAGCATTTTCATGACATAATTGGGTGGGCTATTTTGTTCCTATTTTAGAATTGCATCATCTTGATTCACAAAGTTGTTACTAAACCATCCTCTAAGATTCTTCAGTGGCTGCAAATGAGGCCAAAGGAGAATCATGCTCAGATGTTGCTTTATCTATTCAATCACAATAGAATAGTGGAAACATTGAGAACAGCACGTTTTATTGCTGAACACAATTTTCATCTATTTTCCAACACTTTTACAGCACACTTAAACAAAATGAGATTGTATATGGAAAAGCTGAATATCTTGAGTATTCACTGTGTACGTTTTTATGGATAAATCCCTATGCCTTAAAAAAAATAAATAAAGAATGTAAGGGACTTTCTTCCAAAATACTTCTTAAAGCCAACAGTAAATAAATGAGAAGGAAAATTGTGGGCAATAAACAAATTTCTTGGCAATAATTACTGGCAGTAAACAAATGAGAAGGAAAATTGAAAAGAAAAAGAAAATTATCGTTCAACATTGGTTTATTTTTCCAAATTGGCTACTCCAATACTCCTGCATTCTCACTTCACATTTAAAAGTGGGGCTGGCCTGTGGCTCACTTGGGAGAGCATGGTGCCGACAACACCAAGTCAAGGGTTATGATCCCCTTATCAGTCATCTTTTAAAATAGATAGATAGATAGATGATAGATAGATAGATAGATAGATAGATAGATAGATAGAGAGATAGATAAAAGTCTTGTTGCCTCACTGACGAAGAAAAAAAAAAACCCTCCCAAAAAATTCTAGAAACATCACTAAATGTTTTGACTTTCATTAATGCTACCATGTTTGTGCTGTTATCATCTTTAGTTTTTCTTTCCACATTTGTTACAAATATATGTGAAAAAGGGAGCCTGTCCTATGTGACACAATTTTTTTTTTTTGTCTTTTTGTCTTTTTTCGTGACCAGCAACGGATCGCAACCCTCAGTGTTGCGCCCGCACCTCGCTCAGCCAGTGAGCGGCCGGTCTGTATGTGGGATCCGAACCCTCGGCGGGAGCGCCACTGCGCTCCCAAGCAGCGCACTGTAGCAGTGCGCCACCGGGCCGGCCCGACACAATTTTTTTAAAGCAAGTTTTTTCACATTGTCTATAGATTGCAAAAGTCCGAGAGGTGGAAACTTATTATTGCGATAGGATTTTAGGCATTAAGTCCCTTAAAAAACTAGTATATAATATTATATTCCACCTGAATGTAACATCTGTATAATGTACTTATTTAAATTTTTCATGGATAGAAGCACTTTTCCCAGTCTACAGAAAATCAGACAAGGCACAAATTCTGCAAGAAGTGTGAAGGTAGAAAATGGCTCATCTGTTTTTAAACACTGAAGCTCACTCTTTCCCTCTTTAAACACTCCAACTAAGGGCTAATTCCCACTCATTCTCTCTGAGTGATTATAGATACTAAACGGCTACAATTATGTTGCTGCATGTGAATGTGGTGTTTGATGAATGTAACTACAACAATCACCAAGCAATAGAACTGAGGAGAAAAATGTAATAAACTATCATTTTAAAAATTGCCACACTGAAGCAAAATTATAACATACATACTCAGAAAGACAAAAATTGCCTATCAGAAAAGACCTATTAGAGTGAAATTTTTATTATAAATGACAATAACTTGGTATTTTAATTTCCTTTTATAAAAAATTATTATGTTTACTCAGACTGTTGTGTGTGTATGAAAGAGAGAGGGATTCTCTTTAACATTTATAAAGATATGCAATTAATAAAAATATAAAGGAGATATGCTAGATAGTGAAAATTCAGGCCTTAGAATCTGAAGTTGAACCTTCCTAAAATTTGTTTTAAAAAGTGAACTTGGGAAGTGCTCTAATTAATCTTTTTTTTAACGTTCTGTACAATCCTTTTATTATTGTTTATTATTATTATTATTGTTTATTATTATTATTATTATTATTAATTATTATTATTATACATACATGTGGGTACAACGATGATTTTCAATAATTGTGTAGAGTGTGTGGTGGTTAGATCAGTAGAGTTAATCTTAACTATGCTAGTCAGTTGGGTTAGTGTCCTCTTACAAAGTATGCACTTTTGCCCCACCCAGTGGCTGCCTCATGAATAGCCACTGTTCTCCCCAGTAAGAGAATTCCTTAGGTTTGGTACTAGAAACACAAGGTCAGAAACTGTCCCCATGGCTCACATTCCTACATGAGGCTGTCGTTTCCATCAGTGATTCTGCCATCTGCACTGAGCTGTGGGGCAAAATCACAACAGTGCACCAGCTTCAGGGCTACCACCAAATGCGTTATCATACGGGCAGATCTACAAAGTCAACTGTGCATTCATCCAAAGTATCAAAAGGAAGAGGAGACGTGCATCTCATGCAATAAGATTGGATTGGTGCGAGGAGGAGAAAGAACGCAAAGTAATGTAGTGAAAAAGTGTTCAGATCCAGGAGTTTTTGCTCTATGCTAACTATGGGAGTTTGGGCAATTCATTTAACCTGTTTCCACATCTTTAAAACACAGATGGTTATATTTTCCATTACTGTAAGGGGGAGGTGATAAAATTTAGTTATGAAAAAGTAACTGAGAAAAGGCAAAACCTCTACAAAAATCTCAAGAAAATATTTTATATCTGTATTCTACAGGTCATATATTATTTTCTTCTTCTGTCTCTCACATGCGTGCATGCACAAACTCAAAGATGTAATTTTATAATCAATACTAAACCATAGGAAAATAAAAAATAAATAAAAATGCATTGATAGAATCCCTCTGACAGAGATTAAAGGAATGCGTAAGAAGTCTTACTACAAGGTATCTAGGTGTGTTAGTAGGAAGAGATTTCTTTGATATCGTAAGAGATTTTTCTTTTCTAATTGCTACCATCATATTATCTCGATATAGGAAATTATTTCTAAATAAAGTGGGTTTTATAAAATATTTTTTCATATTCTAAATACTAATATCGGCGTAAAAGCAATGTTGCCATTGAGACCACACCAGGAAAAAAAAAAAGAGGAAAAAATTTGCTGTTTAACCATCTAGAATGTACAATGCCAGCAGGAGGACTATAAGATGTCAAATTCTCATCCAGAAGATCAATAGCCAACGTGAATGAATGGAAGTTTCTCACTTGCTATTCTGCTCAAACCTCTCACAACACAGACACTTGTATTATCTTCAAGTCTTACAAAAAGATACGGTTTCAGATATTTCCTTCTCCCATTCATTCAACTGATCATTTATGCATTCTTTCAAGACTGATTGACTGTACTCTTAACTCATGACATGACATGGTACTAACTACTGAAAGACATTCCCCAGGCCTTGGAAGGGCTGGCAGTGTAATGAGACAGTGAGTAAAACTGAATATGATGGTGTAGGGAAACAGATAATCCCAAGTTTTGTGGGAAAATAGAAAAGAAGAACCTGTGCTGAATAATTGTTTTCTAAACAAGTGTGACATTTGTATTAGTCCTGGAAAATGTGAACAGTTCTAGCTAAAGTCCATGTCTGTTGTCGATAACATCTTCTGGGTAACTTGCTTTCCAGATAGATCTGTGGTTCTCAGACTTTGGTTTAAACTCTCCTGGGGTCTCTCAGACTTTTTCAGGAGTCAGCTAGATCCTCCCTTTCTGACTTTGTATCTCTGTGAAGTTGTATTCTCTTCATATTCTTCAAACATAGCAACATCTCTTAATAAATTAAATACAGGGGCAAATATTAGAATGCAACTCTTTTATTAAACTAGTCATTAGATTTGCAAAAAAGATAAAACAATGTAAAACAATATGTCATTAAATGTTTTTTTTTTAAAAATATTATTAACACAAAGTATTTATGTCCTCAATAACTTTTTTTAAAAAATATAAAATGGTTCCTGTTCTCAGGAGCTCATGATCAAATATAAAGTATTTTAATCACACATGTGACTTCATATTATTATTAAATCTTTTAAAAATCACAATGAACAAAGTCAGAATTTCCTAGAAAAAAATTATTTTTTTTGTTTGAAATATTGCATTAGATGAAATAATTTGTTAGTTATTTATTATAGGCATATTTCTATAAATCAAAGATTTTTAATGTGATTGAATCTAATTTCTGCTTTACAGGTTTGTTGTTCTGTTTGTTTATTTTATATTTTTGTGGATGGGGAAATTTTTAAAAGTTTTTGTTGGGGTAAAATACATATAACAAATTTTGTCATTTTAACCATTTAAAATGTACAATTCAATAGCATTATTTACATTCCCAACATGGTACAACCATCACCACTATTTCTAAAACTCTTTCAACAACCCAAACAGAATCTCTATAACCATTTTTACACAATAACTCCCCATTACTTCTTCCCACCAGCACACGGTATACTCCAATTTACTTTCTATCTTTATGAATTTGCCTAAATATTTCATATATATGAAATCATTCAATTGTTGTCCTTTTGCATCTGGCTTATTTTACTCAGCATAATGTTTTCAAGGTCCATCTAATTATCAGAATTTCGCTCACTTCCAAAGCTGAATAATGTTCCATTGTACGTACATACCCGATTTTGGTTATCCATTCATTTGTTGTTAGACACATAGGTTGTTTCCACCTTTTGGCCATTGTGCATAATCCTGCAATGAGCATTGTTGTACAAGTAACAGTTTGAGTCGCTGTTTCTAATGACTCTGGGTATAAACCTAGGAGTGGAATTGCTAAATTATGTAGTAATACTATTTTTAGCTTTTGGAGGAATTACCTATTTTCCATAGCAGTTGTACCATTTTCCATTTCCGTCAGCAGTGTATTAGGGTTCCAATTTCTCCAAATCCCTGCCAGCACTTATCTCCCCACATTTGTTCTTTCGTTGCTGGTATAACCATACTAGCAGGTGTGAAGCGGTATCTCATTGTGGTTTTGATTTGCATTTCCCTAGGACTAATGATGTTGACCATCTTTTTATTTGTGTGTATATTCTCTGCAGAAAGTTTTATTCAAGGCCTTCGCTCATTTTGGGAGAGTAGAGGGGGAGCAGCTGACCTATATGGATTTTGCCCATTTTTTAATTGGGTTATTTTTCTTTTGTGGTCGAGTTTTAGGAGTTCTTTGTATATTGTGGATGTAAAAACCCTTATCAGATAAAGGATTTGCAAATATTTTCTCCTTGAAAATATTTCAAGATATTATGGTTATGTATGTTTTCCTGTCACTTTCTTGATAATGTCTTCTGGTTCACAAAAGCTTTTAATTTTCATTAAGTTCAATTTATCTTTTATTTTTTTTCTTTTTTTGCTAATGCTTTTGGTGTCATAGCTAAGATTCCATTGTCAAATTTAAAGTCATGAAGATTTCCTCCATTGTTTTCTCCTTAGAGTTATGGTTTTAGTTCTTTTTATATGTATACTTTTTTATTGAAATATAATTGATTGTATATACCTGTGGGGTACAGCATTGAATATTCGATACCTATATTTTAGTTCTTATACTTAGGTCATTGGTCCATTTTGAGTTATTTTTTGTACAGGGTGTGATATAGGGATCCAATTTATTCTTTGCACGTGGAGTAGAGTTTCACAGCCCCATGTAAATGGTCTGTTCTTTCCCTATTAAACGAATTTAGGGTCCTTGTCAGTAATAAATTGGCTGCATATATAAGCTTTTATTTCTTGATTTTTAATTCTATTCCATTGTTCTATATGTCTACGCTTATGTTTGATAACTGTTTGTAGTAGATTTTGAAACTAAGAAATATGAGTCCTACTACTTTGTTCTTTTTCAAGACAGTTTTTCCCACTTGCATCCTTTTGCAATTCCATAAGAGTTTGAAAATCAGCTTTTTCACTTATGCAAAAGAAGGCTGTTGGAATATTGATAGGTTTGGGGTTGAATTTTTACATCATTTTGGATATTACTAAACAATATCTAAACAATCTTATTTATTTATTTATTTATTTATTTTTCCTTTTTTTTTTTTTTGTGACCAGTAAGGGGATTGCAACCCTTGGCTTGGTGTCGCACGCACCGCGCTCAGCCAGTGAGCGCACCGGGCCATCCCTATATAGGATCCGAACCCGTGGCGGGAGAGCTGCTGCGCTCGCGGCACCGCACTCTCCCAAGTCAGCCACGGGGTCGGCCCAACAATATTAACTTTTCCTATCAATGAACACAGGATGAATTTCCTTTTCTAAATAAAAGGTCTTTAATTTCTTTCAGGAATTTTTTTGTAGTTTTTGAGGTACAAGTCTTTTACCTCTTTGTTAAATGTATTCTTAGATAACTTATTATTTTAGATGCTACTGTGAATGACATTGTTTCCTTAATTTCCTTTTTTGGTTCGTTCATTTTTAGTGCAAAAATATACATTTGATTTTTGAGTGTTCATTTTCTATCCTGCAACTTTTCCACATTAGTTTATGAGCTATAAAAAATATTTTTTGTTTTGGGTTTTTTTTTTTTTCTTTTGGTGTCAGCTTCAGGGTTTTCTACATGTAAAATAATAACATTTTCAAGCAGATACAATTTTACTTTTTAAATTTCCAGTTTGGATACTATTTACTTATTAATTAATCTATTTATTTTTACCTAATCGCTTTTTCTAGAACTTCTGATACAAATGGTGAAAGTGGACATTCTTCCCTTGCTTCTGAAAATCTTTCAGTCTTTCTTCATTTAGTGTGATATTAACCGTGGGCATTTCACTTACAGCTTTCATCAGATTGAGGAAGTTTCTGCCCACTTGTACTTTGAATATTTTTATGGAGAGAGGGTGTTCACTTTTGTCAAATGCTTTTGCTGCATTAATTAGATGATGATTTTTCCCTTTCATTCTATTAATATTGTGCATTGCATTAATTGATTATTGTTTTGAAATACCCTTGGCTTCTTGATATACATTCCACCTGGTCATGGTGTGTAATCATTTTAATGTGCTATTGTATTCCATTTGCTATTATTTCTAATATTTCTTTGAGGATTTTTGTCTCTACATGCATGAGGGATATTAGTCTCTGATTTTCTTTCTTTTTTTTTTTTTGTGATGTTTTTATCTGGCTTTGGTATTAGAGCGATTCTGTCCCCATAAGATGAGTTAGGAATGTACCCTTTTCTCCAATTTTGTGGAAAAGTTTATGATGTTGATTCCTTTTTAAATGTTTGATAAAATTCACTGGTAAAGTCGCTGGGTCTTTTTTTTCTTGGGAGGTTTATCATGACTGTTTTAATATTTTTACTTGTTATAGAACGATTGAGATTTTGTATCTTTGTGAGTCAGTTTAGGTAATTGGTGTGTTTCAAAGAATTTGTCAATTTATTCAAGGTTTTCTAATTTGGTGGTGTAAAATTATTCACAGTATTTTCTTATAGTCCCTTTTATTTTTGTAAGGTTTGTGATATTATCCTCAGTTTCATTTACGATTTTACTTATATTGATGACTCTAGCTAAAGGTTGTCAATGTTGTGGATTTTTTTCCAAGGAACTAACTTCTGCTTTTATTGATTATCTCTATTATTTTACTTTTTGCTATTATATTCATCTTCACTCTAATATTTATTATTTCCCTCCTTCTGCTAGTTTTGAGTTTAGTTTGCTCTTCTTTTTATAGTTTCTCAAAATGTAAAGTAAGGTTATTGATTTGAGATCTTTCTTCTTTTTGAGTGTAGGCATTTACAGTTTTAAATTTCCCTTGAGCACTGACTTCACTCAAACCTATAAGTTTTGATATGCTGTGTTCTTATTTTCATTCATCTCTAAGTATTTTCTGATGTCCCTTGTTATTTCTTTTTTGACCCACTGAGTATTAATGATTATTGTTTAATTTCCATATATTTGTGGATTTCTTGGTTTTCCTTCTGTTACTATTATTTAGCTATATTCCATTGTAGCCAGAAAAGATAGATACAAGATTACAATTTTTAAAATTTATTAATGTGTATGCTGCTGTTGTTGGGTGGACAGTTTTATGTATGTCTTTTGGGTCTCCTTGGTTCAAAGTGCTGAACAAGTTATCTATTTCCTTATTGCTCATCTGTCTATATGGTCTACCTAGTATCGAAAGTGGTGTATTGAAGTCTTCAACTATTATTGTAGAATTTTCTGTTTTTTCAATTCTGCTAGTGTTTGCTTCATATATTTTGGAGGCAGTTTTGTTTGCTGCATGTTTTTAATTGTTATATCCTTTTGTAGAATTGAAAGATGCATCAATATATAATGCCCTTCCTTGCCTATTGTAACCCTTTTCCACTTAACATCTTTTTTGTCTGATATTATTATAGCCATCCAAGCTGTTTTCTGGTTACTATTTGCATACAATGTCTTTTTCCATCCTTTCACTTTTAATCTATTTGTGTCTTTGGATCTAAAATGAGTCTCTTGCAGACAAAATGTAGTTGGATCACTTTTATTTTATCCATTCTACCAATAGTTCGGTTTGAGATTTTTTTTAAATTGTTGTTTGTTTTGGTTTTTGGTGGCTGGCCAGTATGGGGATCTGAACCCTTGACCTTGGTGTTATAACATTGTGCTCTAACCAACTGAGCTAACCAGCCAGCTTAATCTGTGTCTTTTGATTGGAGAGTTTAACCCACTTACATTTAAAGCAATTGCTGATAAAGAGGGATTCACTTCTACCATTTTACTATTTGTTTTCTATATGTCCTATAGTTTGAGATTTTTTTTTTGTCACTCATTTCCTTTATGACTGGCTTCTTTTGTATTTACATTTTTTTCTTTACAATAGTAAACTCTTTTGATTCTTTTCTCATTCCCCCATGTAAATTTTTAAAACATTTTATTTATGGTTTCCATGGGGATTACAGTTAAAATCCTAAATTTATAACAATCTAATTCAAATTGACAAATTCAACTTCAGTAACATACAAAATGTATGCACCTCCACAGCTTTGTTTTCACTCCCTTTATGTTGTTGTCACAAATTATATCTTCATATATTTGTGTCCAATATCAAAGATTTATAATTATTTTTTATCCATTTGTCTTTTAAATCCTGAAGGTAATTTTTAAAATCTTAGTTATGTTTTACCTTTACTAGAAGTGCAGTGTCTTATACTTTTCTGTAATTTAATTTTTATAACATTGCTCTATAATTTCAGAAAAATCAGGCAGTCAGAATTTGTTGCTGTGGACTCAATTTGTAATGCTAAGTACCTTGTCATTTTTTATACTTCAAATTTTGAAACTGAATCGATCATGAAGTATTCTTTTCTCAGTTTATTGTCTGTTAAATATAATTTCATGCTAATTTTCAATATAACCTGATTATATACAGACAAATGAATTGAATTATCAAGCACCATGAAAATTTAAGTGTTATTAAATAATAGTTTTCCATTTTAGAGAAAGTGGACTTTAATTTATTTTCATAAGTTCTTAATAGTACTATTAGGACACTATTGACCATTATATAACTGCCTTTCTGAAGAAAGCAGTGTTTTATGCCTTAAAAATTCCAGATTCAAATTAGTAATTATAATGGCTATCTATTTAAAAGAGAAATCAGCATCATCTCTAGACTAAGATAATCCTTTTTTCTAAATGTCCTAATAAATATGTTATATTTTTAATGAGATTCAAGTATATTTATTTTATTATAATCGATATTAAAATGTTATATTTATAGACCAAAAAATGTTAAACTCTTGTTTGATATAAGTTTTTAGTATATAAATCCTTTTTTTTTTTTTTTGGTTTTAAATACTAATAGCATGTTCTAAAATATTTTAAAGGCTAAGGCAGTGTTTAAATCAGATAGGATTACATGAGTTTTATAAACATAAAAAGCATTTATCTCTTAGGTTGTGTCTTCATTTGACACCTTCTTCTTTCACAAGTCTGCAATTTTCAATCTTTCAACTATTTCTTTATGCCTTTAAATTTGTCAGTAAATGTAGGCCCAGTTACCAGAAAGCTTCTAATAAAATACAATTCAGTTAATTTTGTGGGGCTGTTTTGGGGGGAGGGGTTCTTCTAATACTCTTTTAGAATTGACTAATTAGGATTAGCAATTTGTAATTTGTACAGGCACAGAAAAAGATATTAGTTGAACAGTAAAGGTGCACTATTTTTTTTTTTATTATTTTTTTTATTTTAAAAAGATGACCGGTAAGGGGATCTTAACCCTTGACTTGGTGTTGTCAGCACCACGCTCACCCAGTGAGCTAACTGGCCATCCCTATATGGGATCCGAACCCGGGGCCTTGGTGTTATCAGCACCACACTCTCCCGAGTGAGCCACAGGCCGGCCCTAAAGGTGCACTATTAAGTGGTTAATACCTCAGCCAGCATCTGACGTATTAATAACAGCATCTAATTATATTAGATTTCCACTGTTTTTATTATTTGTGAAATATACGCACATATGTGTGTAATCATATAAAGAATAAAATTAAGAGTATAAAGCCTTGGTATATTTCACCAAAAAAAGTTTTTTGTATATGCAAACATAGTCTTCAAAAGTATTTAACATTTAAAAAGTAATAACACTTTTAATAATACCATTAATAAGAGTTATGAAGGAAAATGTATTTATACAAATGAACCAATTAGCTCAATCCAGCAGCGGGTTTGTGGGTGCGTCTATGAACACTGGTGCTCGACCCATTACCGAGGCAGAGCAGGCATAAATCAAGTTTCAGCGAATCTTGGCAGAAACAGCTAAATTCAACTCCAAATCTCTGGTCTGATTACAGCACTCTCTTCAGAGACTGCAGCTTGCTTAATCCTTGACATGGTACAGAGTACAGTGCATGACTTACCTAGTCATTCCACATTGAATGTACATCACATCATATATTTTGAACTTAACTTGCACTTTTAATTGATAAATTTCCCTTTAAAGGGTTACTTTTTTTGATGGGCAAGGTAAATTCTGTAATGATATAAACCAGTCCAGAAGTGAGATTTCCTGTGAAGCAAGTAAGAAGGGTTTAGATTAAGTTTATAATATTTAGACCGAATCTATACAATGAACACTATTTATTTCTTTAATAACCCATAGAAAACCCCTCATCACTTTATACTAACCTCATTTGTAAATAATTTGTTCTAGTTTTAGACCATCTTATATTTATCCAAAAGAGTTTCAAATTTCAATAATTCATGTGAACTTTCATACATTTCATGTAAATCTTTTATAAGTACTGTCTTATTTGTAAAGCAATATGTATTGTAGCTACAGAGAAGTGAATATACGTGGTTAAACATTTCCACAAGTAAGAGCTCATTTATTACATAAGAAATTATTAGGATTTATCAAAAACTTTTTAAAAAACGCTATCAACATAACATCAGAAATGGAATCTATATCGTGAAGTAATTTCCACGAAATAATATACATTTACTGTATCCAAAATAATTGAAATTAATCAAAACCTTTCAAAATTTCTGACTATGCCATCATGAATATATAAATTTACATGTTTAAAAGTCCTCCTCTTTAATTGGTTTAGTCAGCTTAGACAACTAATCCTATAATCACACTTAAAATAGCTAGTTATTTCAGTGAAAATAAATGAGAAGTCAGACAAAGAGTCAAAATGAATTAACTACTGTTTAACTGAGTTTCAGGCAAAACAGATGAACCTTTGTGGAAATACACAATGTCTCAGATTCCTTATGGTTGACATAGATACTGTGGACTCATTAAATTCAGCAGCAATTCTGTCAAGCCTGAACTATATACAATTATTCAGACATGCCCTCCTGTGTTCTTTCAAAGATTCTCTCCATTTGGAAGCCACCTGACTTTTTGAGATGACATAATCACATGCCATCAATTATTCTTATATTCAGTAAAGATTTTGCCAAAAGTAATGCACTTGTTGAGTGAACTAAATGATGAGGTAAATTCAAGAAATAAGTAAACCTGTTTTAACAGCAACAACAAAACTAAAAATGGGCGATTAAAAAATAAAGTTGTAAAGTTTTAAAATAAAATGATAAAATATATGTATTTTTAATAGTATATATAATGCCTTATTAAAAAATTAATGTTTTAAGAGTATTACATATATACATTATGTGTACATTGAAAATATTATACACTATAAATATATGTATGTATACATACAAAATATAATTATGTGATATTGTAATACTTTGATAAAATAGAAATACTTTGGAAACATAAAAATGTCAAACACAAATTTAAAGATAATATATACAAAGGAATATAGAAGAAGTGATTTATTAACTTAGAGCGATTTTAGGTAATGGTAAAATATTTAAGTGAAAATTGAACCGTTTAATCAGTTGTGTTTGCATTTGGTCTCTCAGAGAGCAAACCATCAGATTTTGAGTCATTTAATTCAGAGATTTGATGCTGTATAAAAATAGGTAATTTTTATACAATTATCACTTAGTATAAATGAAAATATTTTTATTCTGAAAAAATCGTTTTTATTTGAATGAGTAAATAACCAGCTTCAGCTCAATCACACATGAATGTGCAACATTCTACGGTATTAAAAAATATATATATATTTTTTCTTAAAATTACTAGGCAAGCTGTAAAACATCTCTCTGACTAAGACTCCCAGGAACTTTTAACTTCATTTTTTTAAACTAAAGAATGTCTGCAGCCATTATAAAAGACTGTATTCAAATTGGTGACCTCTCACTTAGTGCCATCATATAATACACAATTGAACATTTCTTTCTTTTGAATTTTGCTATTCTTTCAAAAATACTCCAGTTTGAGATATTGTTCAGAAAAAGAATAAAGTTAGTATTGTGTATACCCACACATTTCATTTATGAATATTTATATTTGATTTCATAAAATGACATTTACTTTAAGGAGTACAGACATCTTTTGAGAAAATTTTACAATGCTTACAAACATTTAACTAATAGATAAAAAGCAATCTTCTCCAGAGCAGATGGTCCTCCTACTTATTTATAAGGTTTTATAGTGGGGTCCATTTTTCCTGTTCTTTATGTCACCACTCAATACACCCAATGAAATTTTTTAAAAAATTCTAACATGAAATTTATTCTTTATAAATGAGGGAATTATATAGTTTCAGTTTCTCCCAATTTGCAAATAGTTGAATTTATGATTAAGTATCCATTTACTTTTTACTGAAAATGTACAATAAGAATAATCTTATTAATTAATGAAAATATCAAAAATATCAAGAGTTTGTCTTTAAATGTTTGGTCTCATATTCTTAGTGCTTACATATTTAGCTTATGAACTTAAGTTTAATAATAACATATAATAATATCATACATATATTATTTTGCTTATAAAATTAAATAAAATGTGTAAAGTTAAACTCAAAAATATAAATAGAATATAAATATTCATTTAAATAGAATTATTCAAATAAAATAGAACTTTATAGCTACTTTACTATTTAAATTTAAAAAGCCTGTTTAAAAATATTTGATTACTACTTTTTTTTTTTTTTTTTTGTCCTTTTTGAGACCGGCCGCACCGCGCTCAGCCAGTGAGCGCTGTGAGCGCACCAGTCATCCCTATATAGGATCCGAACCCGCGGCGGGAGCGCTGCGCTCCCAGCGCCGCACCCTCCCGAGTGCGCCACGGGCTTGGCCCAATTATTACTCTTTATATCCAACAACTTCTAACCCTTAACTACAAAAAAAATATATATATTATTTATTTAGAGTTCATTAAACAATCTTGAATAAAAAAACTGTAATTGCTGCATATTTTTAAATGGACATTAAGACTGTCCTCAACTTTTCATTATTATATTTTATTGCAAAATATATTAAACATTTTAGTGTTTGCAGAGAAGTCATTTGTTCTGATAGTGACCCGAATGTAAAGATTCTTTTAGGGCATGCACTATTTTCACACCATGACTACACTATTAACTATACTAGAACCAAGAGCTATTTCAGCTATGGTCATCTAAACATAAGGTGTGCATGCATAAGGTGACTATTAGTGGCTCTTCTTTATTCTGCATCTCTTAGTTAATAATTGGCTAAACCCATCACCTCCTTCAGCTATTTGATTTAAGTGCAATAGTCACTTTCTCCATTAGGACTAGCCTATCTTTTTAAATTATAAATCTTTTAAAATTGCCAGTCTTTTTAAATTACAAATCTCTTTCTAAGATTCCTCACTGTCTTATTTTGCTTCGTTTTTTCCATATCCTGTATGACTTTCTAATATACTACACAGAAATATTATGTGGACTTTCCATAAGTGTTATGTGAATTTTTTATTTCTGTTTATTTTGGAATGAAGAGCTGTCTAGCACATTCACTGCTTTCTAGAAAAAGACAAGCTATGTTGTACCCTGTGTTTTCTTACTCTCCATTGGATACACTTCTCATATAGCATCAGAAAAGAATTGCTGGATGGAAACCTTATGCTTTCATAACCAAGCAGCGTATCAGCAGAGTTTGCATGGCTCAAGTCAATAGAATAAGGAAGACAGTTTGTTTGTTTGTTTGTTTGTTTTTTAAAGATGACCAGTAAGGGGATCTTAACCCTTGACTTGGTGTTGTCAGCACCACGCTCACCCAGTGAGCAACCGGCCATTCCTATATGGGATTTGAACCCGTGGCCTTGGTGTTATCAGCACCACACTCTCCCGAGTGAGCCACGGGCTGGCCCCAAGGAAGACAGTTTTAACATAAGCCATTTTACAACGTTTGTTTGCTTTCTAAACAGAAAACTCAGATGTCAGTCTGTTTAGTGGGCAGAAAAAAAACCCAAGTAAACCTGTTTCTTGATTTGTTTACATTATGTGATAACAGAGTTCTTAGACCCATTTCCAGGGCTGGAAAATATTTATAAAATGTAACTCCACCTGGCTGAGGTATAATGGTCTTAAAAATCCATGAGAACTCTCTCTGACAGTATGCAAAAAGAATTCAGAAAAATCTGTAATCCTGAGCAGATGTAACTAGTGGTGCTTCTATTAACCTTGCCCACAAAATTTAATATATTGGGGCAACGTTTTACAGGATAAAATGTATCAATCCCAGTCTCTCTGTTCTCATTCCACATTTTAAAATCTTACATGATCTATCATGAGAGGTACTTGAGAGCAGAGTAGCGACAAGAAAGCAGGTATATCATGATCTCCTAAAAGTCTTATATCTGTGCAGTAGGAGGGCAGCTTTCCAAGTTTTCTGTTGGCATAGATTCTGGTCTCTTACCAGGGGGAGGTTGTGGCACAGGACCAAAGCATATCTATACCATCTGCTCCAATTGGCAAAGATCATGTCAGCTGCCAATTGTAATTCTCAGTTCAGCCACATAGGTCTTGCACTTCCTTTCAGATTATTGTAATATTTTATAGTTTCAGTGTTGTAAGAGTTGGTGTTTCTGAGTCATCGTAGGTGATTTTTAAAAAAAAAAATGATAGAAGCTTGCTATTTTTGAAATTAAAATTTACAGGCATAAATATATTTTTTAAAACATATGTTTACTCTAAGGTTGGTTTTATTGTTTTTATATGTGGATGTTACAAATTTTTACCAAAAAAAGTTTTTTCCTCTAATTTAATTTTTTTAAATTCTTTCAAATTAAGAAAATTATTTTCACCGCAAGAACACATTAATATTTACCTTTAGTGTTTTGTTCACTTGGATTATTTTTAAACTATAATGTTTAAGACTGAGGAATCAAATAACATTGGCTAAAATTACATTCCCCAACTTATTGGCTGTTAACTTACACTTTCTAAGTCCGTCTATTGAGGATTAGAACATCTGATAGCTACTTAGCCTTACCAACTCCCATAGTTTCATTCCAATTTTCAAATTACTTGACCAATCTGAAATATGTGGTAGATGATCCTGTCTACTGGAATTTGGTTTTCTGATTTTTGCCTCCACTAGAATATGCAACCTGAGAGATTGTTCTGCATTTGCTTTTTAACATTCTCTTTGTTCTGCCCATAGTTATAATGTTAATGTTTCCCAAGGTTCTCTCCTTGTTTCTCTTCTCCCTCTGTTCTCCCTGAGTAATTTTAATTGCTTTTATGGACTGAATTTTCAATGATTCCCAAATTCCTATCTTGCCTTAAGTTTCTTGTAAGCATCACAGCCTAAATATGTCTCAAACTGAACTTATTTAACCCCCAAAAGTTTGCTCTGCCTTTGACCTTAGTTTTAAGAAGTTACCATCACTGAAATAGGCACTAACCGGAGAGTCATTGACACCTTTCGTAATAAAGTCATCCCGCTTGGATCTCTATAGTATTATTTGATCCATTCTCTTTGCTTCTGTTTCCAGGACCTTCTCATTTTCAGTTGGACAACTGCAATAACTGACTCTCAGGCCCCCAAGCTTACAGATGCAACCAGGCCATTTCTCCTGCACAGGACTAAGATTCTGAAAACGAGTTTAGACATATTACTACATTGACTGAACCCTGTCAACACGGCTCCTGCTCAAGTAAGAATAGCTTTTGGATGGTTTTCTAGAAACTGCACATGAAATATAGAAAATAGTCATGTGAGCGAGAGAATGGTGTCGTTGGTGGAAAGTATTGTTTGCATTCTCTTTGGCTGGTTCGATATAACGTTGAACCATCACTAATGATAAAGAAAAAAAAAAAAAACAGATAATGAAATCAAAGAAAAAAAAACCCCAAATCCAAAATTATAAAAAAAGATAAGAAAATGATATACATGTAAATTATAAGGACAAATTAATTCCAAGAATAAGTATAAAAATAAAAAGTTATATGAATAGGTTGCAGATTATGTTTATAATGTATAACCCAATAAATATTACTTTGAGGCAAACACAAGCAGAAGGATCTCTGGAAAGCAATTATAAAACACAAAAAGAAATTCTGGAGAAAAAATAAAGTAATTAATGAAGCAATCACTTCATATTTTCAAGAAAAACAGTCTCCAATAAAGTTATAACTGACTATTTTGAAATAAGCCTTATCAACCTCTAGAATGTATGATTTTTATATTAGAGCTTTAATAAATAACTACATTTGTTTTGGAAGATAAGTGGTGAAAATGCACAGAAATCTTGTGATGGGCAGAATAATGGCCCCACAAAGATGTTCATGTCCTGATTTCTCGGGATCTGTGCATATGTCACATTATGTGGCAAAACAGAATTAAAATAGCAGGGCCGGCCCCAGGGCGCACTCGGGAGAGTGCAGCAGCGCTTCTGCCACGGGTTCGGATCCTATATAGGGATGGCCGGTGCACTCACTGGTTGGTGCGGTGCGGGCGACACAAGTTCCTATACACTTTTCTTATATTAGTCTTTATTTCTAGTTATCAAACATTTTGTTTGCTTGTTTCATTCATTTCTAAATATGTTGATAACATTTGCTGGCCTTTCCTGTGCACAGCATGTCTAATTTCCCGTTCCCTTAAAAAAAAAAAAAAAAAAAAAAAAAGAATTAAAGTAGCAAATAGAATGAAAGAAATGAGCATTGTTAGCACTTAGGTTGTGGTTTTGGAATACCATTTTCCACCAGAGAACTAGAGTTTCTTGGATTAATGGCTGAACTAGGATATGGGCCAAAAAGAAAAAAAGATGAGTGCTACTGTTTGAATGTTTTTATTTCTTTCAAAATTCATGTTGAAGCTTAATTCCCTCCAAAACTTAGGTGTTTCCAATGTAGTAGTATTAAGAGCTGGAACCTTTATGAGATGATTAGGCCATGAGAGCTCCTTCTTTGTTAATGAGATAAAGGCCATTATAAAAAGGCTTCACACGGCTTTGGACCAGCTTGCAAGCTTGCCCTTCTGTCATGTGTGGATAAAGCAAGAAGACGCCACAAGACTAGATGTGATGCCTTGATTTTGAACTACTCAGCCTTTGGAATTATGAGGAATGAATTTCTGTTCTTTATAAATTATCCAGTCTGTGATATTCTGACATAGCAGTACAGAAAGGACTAAAGCAATGAGCTTTGACCATCTTGCCATACTAGATGACTAGAATTTTATGCTCACATCAAAAACATTTAGGAACTAATTTGGAGAAACTCTCTCCAGTCAAAGGTGGAATAGTTTGGGCTTCAATAAGGATAAAATGTTATCGATCAAAACATTTAAAAGATACTTAAATCTATTAGTTCGCTGTAACACACATAAAAACTAATTGATCAAATTGAGAAGTTCCAAGACCAATGAATGTGCTGTTTTTGATACAGGTGAGAGAGGCTGTTCTAAACCATCTAACCCCAGCTGAACTAGCTTAGACCTATAGAATCATGAAAAACAATAAATGATTCTTGCTTAAACCACTAAATATTTCTTATACCGCAAAAGTTAACTGAAGCAAAAACTGTCACCAGAAGAGGATAGGCTCTGTTAGATAGAAAAATGGCTGCAAATTAACTTGGTAGCCAAACCACAGACAGAAAATTACTTCAAATATGTTTGAAACTCATTAATTTGACTATATTGCTTTAGTAGGACATATACTGAAAAATATATATAGCTAGCTAGCTACAGACATACATACAGATATAGAGAGACATCTAGATAAAGTAAATGAGCAATTATTTAATTTCACTAGAAACCATTTTTTTTCAGTGTAAAAGAAAATTCATACACATAAAATCAAAATATGTTTTAAAAAGCCGTAATTCCTAACTTAACACGTAGGCATCCTCTTAAGGAGCCATACGCTCACTCCAGCTGCTGGCAATCTCAGCCTGCTGCAGCTCACAGCTATATTCCTCAATGGGAATTTTCCTCAGCTGAAGGGAGCTGTCTTGACAAAGGTGCTGCTTCCTTCCTGGGAAATGAGTGGGAGGCTGTGACTATATTCAATCATTGCCCGATACATGAATGCAAAGGCCCATTTGGGGACAAATCCTAAGGAGCATCTCAGCTTTCGATCTCCCAGTACACCTGGCTGAAGTTTCAATTGTATGCCATCTGTGAGTCAGCTTTTTACTCTGCCCAATCCTGCATTCCTCATTTTCTTATGGGTGAAGTTCCTGAGAGTACTTGCAATAAATGTTCTGCATACAATTTTGTGTCTTAGACTGTGTCTTCAAGGACAGCCCAATCTAGGACAGTTGGTACCAAGAATAGTTTTAGGAAACAAATTCTAAAATGAGATTTAGAAAATGAATCACTAGCTGGACAGCTGGCAATGAGGACACTATTACAACTAGTAGGTGGAATATGGATAGCTGATTTCATGTTATGTGGGCGTAGTTGTTAAAATGTTCATGAGTGTTGTACAGGAATGGAACTCTGATTAGTGGTAGTCTGGCAGATCAAATATCACTGAAATTTGAGAGGTACGAGGCAAAAGCTAAGTATAAGAATATGGAATTGTCTGTTGCTTATTCATTAGGAGGAGTTAATGTTAGGATCAGAGTGATTAATCATCAATTGAAGACAAAATGTGAAAGCTAGAGGCTTCCTTGGCAGCATGTTCAGAAACCATAATCTCCTGCAGCCTGAAAATAAACTGAGCGGAGTGCCAGTTTCCAAATTTAATCATAAGAGCAGGAGAGCTTCTGAGAAGATTGAATTATCATCTCCAACAGGTCTTTTCCACCACGGTCAGGGCCTGAATAGGAAGAAAGTAGGTCCTTAAAATTTGTGATAAGAAAATCTAGGTATATTCCTTGGAGAAACATTTATTCATAGATTTTTCTGAATTCACTGGGGCGTTGGAAGTGGCCTTGATAGAAGAAAATGCCCCTTCACCTTGCCAGAAGAGCATGGAAAATCCAGAAAGCAGGTGCCATCACAAAATGGTATGCCTCCCTCAATATCTAATTCCATTCCCCTCCTGGAAACTAAAATAAAAAGGACTAAATCCCAACAAAGCCTCACTGGGGATGGACTGGGCCTACCAAGGGAGGAGAGAGACTATACACCAAGGAGTTTCAGATTTTGGCTAATCTTCCAGCAGGAACTTTGAGAAAATGCAAGAGACTAGATTGTGAGATTTCTGAGTCAAGTGGAGAAGAACATAAAGTTCTATAATGAAAAGTGTATCCATATGAGATTTCATACTTGGCAAGGCCCCTGGTCAATGGTGCTAACACACTGCTAGAACTGTCTTTGAAAGCTTAGGAAAATTGATGGACTACATTCAAGTTGCAGAACTACTTTGGTGGAGAAAGGGATCAAAAGACTCCAAGATGTGGGTACACCAGAGTGTGTAGAGAGCTGGACAACTTACAGAGACCGTGTTTCTAATGATGGAAGACTCTGTAACATTAATGTAAGGAATGTATTAATGTAAGTAGTGCTCTGCAGGAAAGGTCAGTAGCATTGTTGAGCTCTGTGGTGGTTTTCAGACCCTCAGAGCTCACACAGCAGTACTGCAATAGAACTGAACTCCCTGAAAACAATGATAAGAAACCAAAATATTAGAATTTAACTGAAGGTGCTAAATTGTCAGGAAGAAGGTAGGCAAAATGGAGAGCAAAATCATGGTAACAGTCAGAGGTCCTAACTTTCAGAGAGCTATGAAGATGGTTTGGAGAACATGCTCTCCCTTGACATAAGATGAACAACCAAAAAGCATTGCTTAATTTATGCAACCAAAAGAAATCAAAGATAAATGATCACATGTCTTACAGCAGCTACCTCACTAAAAAATTACAATTCCTTGTCTAGTTTCTGGACCTGAGCCAGCTCCCAGATTCAGAACTTAGTAAATGAAGGAGAGACCATATTTCCCAGGTGGAAAGACCCTGGGAGAAGGCAGTGAATCCATATAGTAGTATACCATCTCATCTTTCCACAGAGGACTTAGAGCCATTTACCCAAGTCACCATTGGGGAAAAAAAAGTATTCAGACTTGTTGACAATAACTGGACCTTAATACTTGGGAGACACAGACCACTACTATGGCCCCTCTTTAGAGTGGTGCTGTATGGGGACACGCTAATACATGGAATTCTGGCTGATATCTGGCTGACATGGTCTAGTGTATTCACTGTTCCCCCAGACAGGCTTGGGGTCCCTAATATATAATTGAAATGGATATACTTGGTAATTGGCAGAACCATTACATTGTTTCCTTGGACCCTGGGGTAAAATCTATTGTACTGGATAAGGCCACATGAAATATCTAAGCTTGTATGCCCCCCTCCACGTTGAAACAATAAATCAAATATAATACCACATCCCAGGGAGAGTGGCAGAGATTAGCACCACCCTCAAAAAATTAAATTTGTGGTAGGCCCCGTCATACCCCAATTTAATTCATGAATATGGTCCTGACATAAAGGAGGGATAGTGGCAGATAATAATGAAGTGTCACAAATATAAGCAATAGCAGTGTATAAGCAACTGCACCTGCTGTGCTGAGTGTGGTGTCTTTGATATATCAGATAAGCAAAGCTTTCAGCATGTGTCATTCTCTGATCTAACTAATTAATTCTTTCCCTTCCCGTGGAAATAAGGATCAAAAACACTTTGCATTCGTGTGTAACAGACAAGAATACACATTTGCTTTCTTTCCTTAGTACTACATACACTCTGCTACTCTTTGTCCTCAGGATATTTCTAAGAGTAATGGTTCACTATATCAATGACATGATATCATTCAAACCAATGAGAATGAATTGAAAAGTATAGTAGAGACTGGACTTACACTATAGTGAGTCTGAAAAAAAAGCTACAGAAATTCAAGGGCCTGACACTCCAGTTAAGCTTTTAGGAATCCAGTGTTCTGTTGCACACATCTTGCAATTCCTACCATTGAGAAAGAAACAGATGCTTATAGGCCTTTTTAGGGTCAGAAGACAGCATGTTCCACACATGTTGTTTGAAATAGTGCTTCAATCAACTCAGCAGTTACACAAAAGGCTGCAAACTTTGAATGGGTCCCTAGGGAAGGAGAGGACTATGCAGTAGGTCCAGACCATAAGGACAGCATCCTGGCAGTATTAAGGTGTCTGTAGTAGAAAAAGATGCTACATGGAATTGATTTTTACTCTCAAGTAAGAGAATGACATTGTAGACCCTTAAGTTTCTGAAGTAAGACCATGCCATTTATATCAGAGAAATATACATCATTCTAAAACAATGCATGGCATACTACTAGGCCTAGTAGAAGTGGATTATCTGACTAAAATACAACAATTAGCCACAAAGTTAACTGGGTGAAATACATTTAATCCATTAAATTATGAAAGTTAAATATTCTATTAAAATCCATTAAAATATGGAAGAAGATTCATGTAAATAGGAGCAGGACTAGACAGCACACTAAGCTGCCCAATGAAGTGGCTGATGCCATCATGTCATCCACCACTGTTACACCAGCCCTGTCCTTCAGCTCACTCCTATAACCACAACCGCAGGTCTCTCATGCCCAGCTGAAAGGGAAGGAAAAAGCTAAACAAAGTTCAGAGTTGACTTGGGCTCATAATGTGTTGCAAGGTGAAAATAAACTACTGATGAACTACAACTCCATTCAGAGTGAGGAAAGATCCTCCCAATTAAAAGAACTCTGGGTGTTATCTCTGATCACCCTCTTTGTGTAGAAAAGAAGTGGCTGACTCATGGGTAATATCATACTGAATGGACAAAAATTGGAGGCTTTTCTTCTAAGATCTGAAACAAGACAAGGATGCCCCTTTCCTCACTCTTATTCAACATAGTACTAGAAGTTCCAGCCTGTGAAAAAAGGCAAAAGAAAGCAATAAAGGGCATCCAAATAGGAAAGAAGGAAGGGCAAATTATCCTTATTTGCAGATGACATGACCCTATACATAGAAAACACTAAAGATTCCACCAAAAAGTTACTAGAGCTAAAAACTGAATTCCGTAAAATGGTAAGGCACAAAATCGACATGCAAAAATCAAGTCTTCCTATTCTCCAATAATTAAATAGCTGAGAAGAAATAAAAAAATAAATCCCATCCATAATAGCTACCAAAAAATTGAAATAACTAGGAATCAATTTAACCAAGGAGGTGAAAGACCTCTACAATGAAAACTATAAAACATTGGTGAAAAAAAAAAAAAAAAATAGAAGAGGATACAAATAAATGGAAAGATATCCCATGTTCTTGTGTTGGAAGAATTAACATCATCAAAATGGCCATATTACCCAAAGCAATCTACACATACAACATAATCCTATCAAAATACCAGTAACATTTTTTCACAGAAATAGAAAAAACAATATTAAAATTTGTATGGAACCACAAAAGACCTCGTATAGCTAAAGCCATCTTGAATAAAAAGAACCAAGTTGGAGGCATCACGCTTCCTAACTTCAAAACATACTATAAAGCTATAGACCAAAACAGCATGTTGTATAAAAATATACAAGTAGACCGTAGGAACAGAATAGAAAGCCCAGAAACAAACTCACGCACATATGGCCAACTGATTTTCAACAAAAGTGCCAAGAAAGAACAGTGGGGAAAGGACAGCCTCTTCAATAAATGGTGTTGGGAAAAGGGGATATCAACATGCAGAAGATTGAAACTAGACCCCCATCTCTCACCATACACAAAAGTCAACTCAAAAAGGATTAGAGACCTAAATTTAAGACCTGAAACTAATAGAAGAAAATGTAGGGGAAACGCTACACAAAACAGGAGTGGGCAGGGCTTTTTGGAACGAAACCACAAAAGCACAGGCAACTGAAGCAAAAATACACAAATGGTAATACATCAAACTAAAAAGCTTCTGCACAGCAAGGGACACCATCAACAAAGTGAAGAGACAACCTGCAGAATGGGAGAAAGTGTTTGTAAACTACACATCAGACAAGGGGATAATATCCTGAATACAAAAGGAACTCAAACAACCCAACCGCAAAAAAACAAATAGCCCAATTAAAAAATGGTCAAAGTACCTGAAAAGACATTTCTCAAAAGTAGACATACAAATGACCAACGAGCACATGAAAAAATGTTCAACATCATGAATCATCAAGAAAATGCAAATTAAAACCACAATGAGATATCATCTCACCTCAGTTAGGATGGCTGTTATCAGTAATACAGAAAATAATAAATGTTGTTGAGGATGCAGAGAAAAGGGACCCCCCTAAATTGCTGGTGGGAATGTATATCAGTACAGCCATTGAGGAAAACACAATGGAGGTTGCTAAGAAAACTCAAAATAGATCTGCCTTATGACCCAGCTATCCCACTAGTGGGTATATACCCAAAGGAAATGAAAGCAATATATCGAAATGACACTTGCACTTCCATGTTCATTGGGACATTATTCACAATAGCCAAGAGATGAAATCAACCTAAATGTCTATCAATGGATGAATGAATTTAAAAAACTGTGGTATAGATACACAACGGAATACTATTCATCTATAAAAAGAAATGATATTCTATCATTTTCAACAATGTGGATGGAACTGAAAGTTAAGTGAAGTAAGTTAAGCACAGAAAGACAAATACCACATGGTCTCACTCATATGTGTAATCTTAAAAAACAAACAAAAAAAGTTGTTCTTATAGAAGTAGAAATTAGAATAAGAGTTACCAGTGGCTGGGAGGGGAGAGGGATGAAGGGGGTAAGAAGGGGTGGATTAACAGATGCAAAACTATGCTATCTGCCCTAAGTGAATCATTGTGTGGTATATACATGTACTGACACAACACATTGTAACCTACAAAAATAAATATAAAATTCAAAAAAAAGAGAGGAAATAAGCTATGGGGGGGCAACAAATTACTTGGCTAATTTAGCAGGTGTTTGGAAGTAGAAAGATTAGAAATTGGAGATAAAGAGGTTTGTGAAAAAGTCTTATGGATGGATCTATTGGAGTGGAAAACAAGTTTAAAGATCTTCTATCTTGTTATTAAACAGCAGAAAGCCTGTCCCATACATTACATACAACATAGCCAAGGAAAAAGAATGACTCAATTCAAATCAACCAGTCTGTTACTGGCCATCCCAATCCTGGCACAAAGGCTTGTAGACAGAGTGGTTATAGTGGCAGTGATAAAGGCTGTACATAAGCCCACAATCTAGCAAGCTAAAGCTTATATTATTATTGATAAACTTTCCAGCAACAGGAACCAAAGCTGTACACCTGGTATGTCATCATACCCCAAGGAGAAATTAGCTTGGGTGGCAACTTGAGAATATAGGATTGCTTCTACTGTAAAAAGGAAGTTTTTCCTCTTAACCTGTAATTGTACATGTCTTGGATATGGGCTTGCTTTCCTACCACACGACCCTGTCCAGCACTCTACATACATAATAATCTGTTGACACAGGGTGCTACATAACAACTCCTTAGATTTATTTTATAGCAAAGTGGTCTTGACAATGGTCACTTGACCGTGGAATCTACTGACTCTATTGAAAGCCACTCCAACCAGAAACCCCTGTCTATAGAAAAGGCTCTTGAAAGACAAAGTTCATGTGCAAGATTAGTTATGATACCCTGTGAGAATAAGGCACCATCCACCAAGGTGTGATATATACCATTAATTACCATTGAATAGTAGCGTGTCCTCAATAGGTAGAATACATGGGTCTGGATATCAATGGGTGAAAGTAGGAGTGGGCTCACTCCTCATCACTCATTAGCTAACTTGGATAATTTGTCCATCCTGTCACTGTAACTTTAGACTCTGTGAGGCTACAGGTCCAGTTTTCTAGAGTGAAATGAGTTTTGTAAGAGAAGACTTAAAAGTTCCATGGAACTTTAAGCAATAATTACCACCTATTCACTTTGGACTTATCATGCTGAAAGAGCAGCAGGTAAGAAAAGCAGTCACCATACTATTTGAAAATATATTCTGGTATCAAGGGGAGTTAGAGCTGCCTCTACACAATGAGGACACATAATATATGATTGGCCCTCACACAATACCCTAGGGCCACTTGCCTCATTTTAGTAGTAAATCAACAAGTATAACAGCTTTGAAAAGAGCATCATAACCATGGTCTCTGACATTTACAGGATGAGATTCTGGTCACCATTATACACAAGGTGCCTAAACAAGAAGAGATGGTACACAAGGATTTTGGAAATCCTGAGCAGATTATGAGGAAGAATAATAATAAGAATCAGCTGCACCCTCCGGATGCACTGGACAAAAATGGGCTTTGTTTATCCCCCTATCCCTTCTAAGTTTTACAAAAATAACAACAGGATGGGAGAAATAACTATGAGAGGCAGGTATATCTGGCACTGAAAAGGCTGGGCTATGGAGGTTGCTGTGGTGTTCTGCCCAGATTTCTCCTTTTCTGCTAATCCAACCATCCCCGAATAGTGAGAATACTGTTCTTGGCAATAGGGTACCATCTTGCCCAGAATTTCACCTACTCTGAGAAACAGTCTGCAGCCAGTGACTGGTTAATATGGGGATGGAAACTATAAAGCCCTTGACAAATTGGGACAACTCTAAAGGGCCAACTTCATGGGTCTCATTAGATTTGATTGAAGCCTCCGTTGTCACCTGTTGGTAGGACAGTTTCTCAGTTTGCCAAATTCTGATTTCTTCAGTTCCTTACAGATATACTTCACCAGATATCTCATCAGATATCTTCTCTGTAAACCTTCTGCACACAATTCTCCATCCCAGAGACAACTTCCCAGGAAACCAAACTAAAGACCTGAAAAGAACCATATCAGTTATAGATCATACTACATTACTTATAGGTGAAATGATATGACATATGAAATTTGATTTAACATATTCCAGGAAAATATCAATATGCATGGTTAAACTTAAGATTCAAGGATACCAATAAATCAAATTAGATCACTGAGTCTCAGACGCTGGCCGTGCAGCTGCCTTGCATGTGACTGTACTCCACAGGTGGCTCTATGGCTGACAAATACATGCTCATGCCTCAGGTGTCAGTCACCACCATTGTGTGCTAACTAGTGCCTTTTCCTCCAGAGCTGTTGTCACTCTCCAGCTTCATGATCCTGGCCCATATCCAAGGCTGCTCCATAGACACCCATTCATCAGACACAATTGCCACCAGCACTGCAAAGGTGCCTGCAGCTCAAACTTGGCATGAACCTGAGGCAATAATGTCCCCCATAAGAGATAAAAAGTTCAGGAGGTCCCCATCAGCCTTTGCCACTGAAGACCATAACAACTCTCACAGCTGCTGTGTATGTTCGCAGTCTTGGCCATTGAGGACCCATATAATTTTCACAAATGCCAACCTTAGCTGATAGAACTACACTGCTGGTCCATCCCTGGACTGGAAGTTCCATAACCCACCCAGATGACACTCTTGTATCCACCTTCAGGAGAAGGTCTTTTCCCACTTAAACCAACCCAGAAGGTCTGGAAGAGGTGACTGCTCCATCATTTGTGCAGGCATTAATAAAAGACTATAAGAAACATGAAAAGTCAAGAATATGTGATACCATGAGAGGAATAAAATAATTTTCCAGTAACTTATTGTAGGAAATGGACACCTACAAATTACCTGGCAAAGAATTCAAAATAATTGTTTTAAGAAAGCACAGCAAACTAAAAGGGAAAAAGATAGACAGCTTAGTATCAGAAAAACAATACACAAACAACATGAGAAGTTCAACAGAGAGATAGAAATCATAAAAAAGAACCACACATTATTTGGAGCTGAAGAATACAATAAATAAAATTAAAATGCAGTGGAAAGCATCAGCAGCAGACTTAATCAAAGAGAAGAAATAATCTTTGAACTTAAAGGTAAGTCATTTGAAATTATCCAGTCAGAGAAAAAAATAAAATAGAAAGAAAGAAGAAAGCCTATGTGAATTATGATACACCATCAAGCAAAAGAATATTTAGATCATGGGAATTTCAGGAGAAGAGGGAAGGAAGGTAGCAGAAACTTATTTTAAAAAATGGTGGATGAAAACTTCCCGAATATGAGCACATATATGAATATCAAGCTCCATGAAGCTGATAGGTCTTCACACAGATCCAAAACGATTAATTGACTTTATTGAGATTCATTATAATAAAACTTTGAAAAATCAAAACCAAAAAGAATTTTGAAAACAACAAAAGAGAGGAAACTTATCTCATATGAGGGAACGTAAATAGGGCTATCAGTGGATTTCTCAGCAGATTCCTTACAGGCCAGGAGAGAGTGGACTAATAATATATTCAAAGTGCTGAAAGAAAAACAAAATGCCAGCCAAGAATACCTTATATTGAAAATCTATTGTTCATAAATGAAGAAGAGATAAAAAAAAATACAAAATTGGCTGAGTTTATTGCTGCTAGACCAGCCTTACAAAAAAATATTAAAGGGAGTTCTTCAAGCAGAAATTAAAGGATGCTAACTAGTACTATGAAAACATACAAAAGTATAAAACTCACAGGTAAAGCAAGTATATACCCAAATTCTGAACACCCTAACACTGTAATAGTGGTGTATAAATCACTCAATTTTAGTATAAAGGTTAAAAGACAAAAAGAGACAAAAGTATCAAAAATAACTAGAGCTACAATAATTTGTTCATGGATGCAAAATATAAAAATATGTAAACTTTTTTTATGGCTCACTTGAGAGAGTGTGGTACTCATAACACCAAGTCAAGGGTTAAGATCCCCTTACTGGTCATCTTAAAAAAAAAA
>NW_007726612.1:388406-417709 GCF_000696425.1 Galeopterus variegatus
TAAACTTTGATAGCAAGTAATGTCTACATTTAGAAAAAAAGGAAGAGCTCCAATAAACAACCTCACATTACAACCTCAAGGAACCATAAAAAGAAGAGCAAACTAAGACCAAAGTTAGCAGAAAAAAAGGAAATTACAAAGGTAAGAGCATAAATACTCTAGAAAAACAATAGAAAATGTAAATGAGCTCAAGTTTTAAAAAGATGAACAAAACTGGCACACCTTTACCTAGACTAAGAAAAAAAAGGAAGACAAGTGAATAAAATCAGAAATGAAAGAAAAGACCTTACAACTAATACAGTGGAGATAAAAAGGACCATAGGAGACTACTATGAACACACACAAAAAATGGATAACCTTGATTAAATGGATAAATTCTTAGAAACATATAAACTACCAAAAATGATTCGTGAAAACATCAGAAAATCTGAATAGAACAGTAATGAGTAAGGAGATTAAATCATTAATCAAAAACATTCCAACGGAGGAAATCCCAGGTCTGAATGACTTCACTGGTGAATACTACAAAACATTTAAAGAATTAATGCCTATCATTTTCAAACTCTTCCAAAAAACTAAAGAGGAGGAAACATTTCCAAAATCATTTTATGAGGCCCCAAAACCCAAACCAGAAAAAGACACTACAAAAAGAGAATAATACAAGACAATGTCAATAATGAACATAGATACTTAGTCCATTAGGGTTGCTAGAACAGAATTCCTGAGACTGGGTAATTTGTAAAGAAAAGAGGTTTGTTTGGGTCATGATTTGGTAGGCTGAAAAGCCCAAGATTGGGCAGCTTCTTTTGGCAAGGGCCTCAGGCTGCTTACTGTCATGGCAGAGCAGGGGTGTGCAAAGATATCACATGGTGATGGAGAAAGCAAGAGAGAGGGAAGGGAGGTGCCAGATTCTTTTTAACAACCAGCTCTCACAGGACTTACTCACCTCTGAGGGAGGACATTAATCTATTAATGAAGGATGTGTCCCTGTGACCCAAGCACATCCCACTAGGCCTCACTTCTCAACTCTGCCACATTGAGGATCAAATCTCTACATGAGTTTTGGTGGGGAAAAACCATGTCCAAATCATAGCAGATGCAAAAATCCTCAACAAAAACTGGTAAACTTAATTCAGCAGCACATTAAAAGGATCATATACCATGATTAAGTGGAATTTACCTCTAGGATGCAAGAATGCTTCAACATATGCAAATCAGTAAATATAACACACCTCATTAACAGAAGGGCAAAATGCAAATTAAAGCCACATTAAGATATCACCCCATACCTGAAAGAATGACTATTGTCAAAAAATTGAAAGATAACAAGTGTTGACAAGCATGTGGACAAACAGAAACACTTGTACCATGTTGGTATGTAAATTGGTATAACCATAATGGAAAACAGTATGAAGGATCCTCAAAAAATTTAAAGTGTGTATACCTTAGGATCCAACCACCCTCCTTATGGGTATATATCTAAAAGAAATAAAATCAGTATCTCAAAGAGATATCAGCATTTCCATGTTTATTGCATCATTCACAATAACCAAAATATTAAAGCTACCTAAGTGTTCACTAACAGATGTATAGATAAAATATATGCAATGCAATTTTATTCAGCCTTAAAAAAGAAGGAAATCCTGCCATTTGGGCCAACACTGATGAACCTATAGGACATTATGCTAAGTGAAATAAGCCAGACAGAGAAAGACAAATAGTGCATGGTATCTTTTCTATATGAAATCTGCAAAAAAAAAAAAAAAGTAGAACTCATAGAAACACAGAGAGCAGAATAATGGGGTTGGGTGGAGGCAATGGAGCGTCAAAGGCTACAATCTTCATTCGTAGGATGAATACGTTCTGAGGATGTATTGTATAGCATGATAACTATAGCTAATAATACTGTATTATATACTCGATATTTTCTGAGAGTATATCTTAAGCACTTTCACACACAGGAAAAGTTTACTATGTGAGGTGATAGATATGTTAAGTAATTCGATAATCATTGGTAAAATGGTAATCATTTTACAATTTATTCATAATCATATACCAAATCATCGTGTTATACACTTTAAATATATACAGTTTATGACATTAATTATACCTGAATAAAGCTGAAAAGATAGAATTTTTAAATTTATAATAGTCCTTTAGGTCAAAATTCTCTGTGTTGGGTCTTCTTCTATGCCTAGGGGCTGCTCAGAACGTACTACAGAATTAGTCAACTGTTCAGTCTTTTACAGTATTTCTACCTTCAGTGCTAACACCCTGAAGTTTTTCAAGATCTAAGCAAATCTCTGCAGAAGAAAAAACAAACAAACAAATAAACAAAAACTCAGCTCTATCATGACCTCTTCAGGATCTTAGACTTTATTGCTTTAATAAAAGTCTGGATGAATATTTCTTTCATGTAGGTGACATTTATTTTTTTACAATAATCTCTACTTCCTCAAGGCTTGGGGGCAAACTATACTGTTTCTCATCATGCTCTCTCCTTTTATTTCAGCTTTTATAGTATTTAGCAGCTGTGCTTCATAATTTAGGTTTGAAGTTGAGGTAACTTTTTTGTGCTTGTAAACATTGAAGGATATTTTTCTCTATTTAATTTTTTTATTTGTTTTTGGTTGCAGTCAAAGAATAATAATATAGTAAAATATGTATAATTATTTTTACCCAGAAACCTGTAAATCTTATTTATCCATATACCTTTTTATTTTACAAAGAGTAATGTAAATTATATTTGTTTTTTTCTAATTCTTTTTTTTTACCAATTTATAGATAAATCTGTCAAAAATGACAAGCATTTTATGTATTGTTGATCTCTTATCAGCCTTTGATTCTTTAGGCAAACACCAGCCACAAGTCAGAAAAGAAAATGAAGATAAATTTCTACCTACAAGTTCTTATATGCTACCTTTGCATATAGAGCAACTATATAATAAGAACAGGATGCTCTTTTGACAGGTCATAAAATGATTTTTAATGAAGATTTGTGGGAATCTATACTACGTTTCCTTAATGTACCTTATACATTTTTTCTCTTTCTTGTCAGTCATATTGAGGAATAATTTATTTGCAGTAAGCTGCATCCATTTAGAGAATACAATTAAGTGTGTTTGCATTATATTTTAATAACTTGAAACATAACTTTGACAGTCTGTGTGCAATACATGAGGTTAAGTATATTCCTACTTATTCACTAATTCTAGTTTAGAAAATATAATGATAATGGAATTTTATTATCATAAAGAGGGGATGGCCTTAAAAGCAAATTGAATATTCAGCTAATCATTGCCAGAAAAAAACAGCTTGGTTGTCACTTACTCAAAAAGTAATATAATCAATTTGGCACTTCTTGAACAACTGTTTTACATTCCCAATTTGATTAAGAAGAATAAGTTCTTGGATCACTGAAAACTATGTTTTTAGCTAATGGTAAACTAATACTGTTTATTCAATGGAAATGTTATTGCTCTGAAAAATAAGTGCTTCACAATATTTTTTATTCTTATACGATGATGAGCAATGAATGTTAAAAACTTTCTTGCATATACTCAAGGATAAATTAATCTTTGTCGTTTCTGCTTTGTTTGAAAAATTAGTACTTTGAAAAAAAAATTAGTACTTTGAGCAATAGGATAAGTCATTGGTCCATGGGGATGGGTAAAAAATTTCTGCTTAGGAAGAATCCCACATTTTTTAAAGCTCGTATTTTTTTTTTTTTTTTCCAGAATAAGAGGCTATTCATCAAAGCAAAAGATAGAGTTAGGCTGAAAAATGTCTGCTACTGAATATCAATATTACCATCTGATAACTTGCTAATTTAAGATATACCCTTACAACAACAGCTGTTCCGAGTTAGTACACTTCTACCCTGCGTTTGCCTCTGTGTTAGCACTTATTATATTATGTTGTGGTTGCCTATTTCTTTATGTTGCCTGAGACTGGGAAATCTAAAAGATCAGTCATGTGACATCCTTATGTTTATCCCATGCATACCCATAGTACGATTCCTAGTACATAGTAGGATTCACTAAATATTCATTGAAAAAAAATACATGAATGAATAATTGACAGAATAAAAGAAGAGTGAATGAAAAGTACATTAATTTCAATTACCATAAAATTTAATTCTTGCTCCTCCTCTTATCACTAACTTTACATTAACATATTTAATACCTTCCTTAAGGTTTTAAAAAGAGTAGTTATTTCTTTCAAAATGGATGTTTTTCCAAACAGGCTTGTTGGTTAAAAGAAAATGGTTATGAGGAGAGGAAAAGGTGATTTATTACCATGATTTGAACTATATAATGAATTATTTGCCCAACAAATTTTAATTTAATGTATCATCATTGAAGCTTTTTTTTTTTTTTTTTTTGTGACCGGTAAGGGGATCGCAACCCTTGGCTTGGTGTCACCTGCACCGATCTGAACCTGCAGCAGGAGTGCCGCTGTGCTCCCAGCGCTGCACTCTCCCGAGTAAGCCACAGGGTCGGCCCATCATTGAAGCTATTTGGTGACTCTTTTAAACAGTTTAACATGTATGAATACCATTTCCTGCCAGAGTTTGACTTGTCCCAATAGGTATATCTGTGATCCCTGTCAAAGAAAAAAAATACACACACATACACACACACACACACAGCTACTGAATGTGACGAGAGTTGCGTGATAGATGGTATCACAGATTGCTCATAATTTGTCAAGGTCTGGTCCCAATAAAGCATCATCTGTATTTTGCTTGGCATAATGTGTACACTTTTGTATTATTTCCTCAATAAAATAATTATGAAATTTGAATGATCAACATTTATGTGAAGTCTGAATTGATTTCAAATGTGCATATTTTTATAATGCAAATACCAATCTCAATTTTAAAGGAAAAGGAAAAAGTAATGTTAATTTGCCAAAGTCAGCCAGCTCATTCTCATCTATGTCCTCAATTGGCATCAGTTTTTTCCCCACCAATGGAGGCAGTGCGGCTTAGATGAAAACTCCATGATTTCACCCACTGTTAGAATGCTGCCTAATTCAGCTTTAAAAAGAGAAGAGCTAGCTTACTCTTTTTGAATAAGCCCTAGTTTATTACAGGCAACAAGATGATTAAATAAAAGCCCAGCTGAATCTCAGTTACAGAAGAGATCTATTCATTTATTCTGTGAACTTAAATGAAAGCTGTGTCAGCGTATGACAGCAGTTTAACAATACTAATCTTGATAACCTCTTATATTTCTAAAACAATTTTCTTTTTTTTTCCGTCAGACATGCAAGTAGACTTATTAATCCATGCCAAACTAAAACAGAACAAAACACAACAAACTTTTCTTTCAAAGAAGATTAATAAAATTGCCATTGCTAATTTTGTAATTAAAATAGAAAATAGCATGTACCACAAATCAGATAAAAACAAACATTGCTCTAATTCAAGTCTTTATAAACACAATTCATCCCTCAATTTTATCTAAGAACACTGACCAAAAATTTTATTTCTCTTTGTTGACCAAGACAAAAATATTGGTCAAGAAAAATTAGACTTTCTATCTGTAGTGGATTGAATTGTGTCCCCCCAAAACTCCCTGAAGCTTGAATTGTGTCCCTCAAGTTTTATGTATTAGGAACTTAGCCCCCACTGTGACTGTAAAGAGGCTGGGAAATCCTATTATGGTAATTGTAAGGTGGGGCCTTGAAGAAGTGCTGGGATTGTAGGACCGTGCAGTCGTGAATGGCTTAAAAATCATGTCCAGGGGAGTGGTTCTGAGGGCTTTAAAAGAAGAGGAGAGTCTGTCTTTCTCTCTTTCTCTGCTCTCTCTGCTTCCACCATCTTGCAATGGGAAACCCCTGGGTCACTGTTGCCACCACAAGAGAGCCTTTGGGCTTCCCGGCCTCATAAACTGTAAGCAGTAAATTTTGTTTTCTTTATAAATCACCCAATTCCATATATTCTGTTATAAGCAACACAAACAGACTAATACTATGGAAGTGGGGTATTGCTTATAACAAATACTTGAAAATGTGGAGACAGCTTTGGAACTGGGTGATGAGGAAAGCTTGGAGGAGTTTGGAGGACTCCGAAGAAGCCAAAAAGACAAGTGAATACTTGGATTGTCTTAGAGACTGGTTACGTGGTGGCGAGCAGAATGCTGATAGAAATGTGGACTGTAAAGACCATTCTAAGGAGGTCTCAGATAGAAATAAGAAGGAGTTTATTGGAAACTGGGGCAAAGATCACCCTTGCTGTAAACTGGCAAGGAACCTGGCTGCATTGTGTCCATGCACTAGGACTCTGGAAGTTAGAACCTAGTAGTTGTGAACCAGAGCATTCAGCCGAAGAAATTTCTAAGCAGCAAAACATTAAGAAAGCTGCATGGCTACTTGGAACAGCCTATGCTGAGTTATGGTGGCAAAAAACATCACATAAAGCCAGAATTTAAAAGGGAAGCAGAGTGTAATGATTTGGGAAATTTGTAGCCTGGCCATGTGGTGAAGCAGAGAGCATACAATGGTGCAGCCAAGCAACCGTTAGCTAAGAAGATTAGTACAAAAGAACAGGATTGTCAAGAGAAGGAGAAAAAGGCCCTGAAGGCATTTCAGAAGCCTCTAGGGAAAACTCTTCCATTTCAGGCTCAAAGGCCCAGGGAGACATAATGGTCTTGGGGAACAGGCCAGAGACACCGGCCATGGGCTCACTGCCCAGGGCCACCTCGAGAAACTGCTTCCAGCACCAGCACACCAGCTACTTTGGCTGCTCCATCTATGGCTAAATTGGCCCCAAGTGTGGCTGGACCCACAGCTTTGTAAAATACAAGCTAGAAGCCTTGGCAGAGTCTACGTGATGTTAGGTCTGCAGGCTCACAGAGTGCCAAAATTTGGAAGGCTTGGGAGTCTCCACCCTGATTTCAGAGGATGTATGGAAAAGTCTGGGGGCCCAGGAAGAGATCTGTTGCAGGGGCAGAGTCAACGCAGACAATGTTCACTAAGGGAATGCTGAGTGAAAATGTGGGGTCAGAGTTGCAGCAAAGAAACCCTATCAGCATCATGCCTAGTGTAGCCATGAAAGCGGGACTGCCATGGAGACCCCAGACCTGTGGAGCTACCAAAGTGGAACACCGGCCTGGGAGAGCTGAAGTGTGGCCTGAGACCAGGAAAGCCTTAGGAGCAGACCTGCCCAGGGATTTGGGGACTCAACCCCCACACCAGTGCACAGAAGACGTTGAACATGGAGTCAAGTTGCAAGTTGAACATGTCCTGCTGGGTTTCATACTTGTTTGGGACCTGTTACCCCTTTCTTTGGCCTATTTCTCCCTTTTGGTATGGGAATGTGTACCCTATGTTTGTTCCACCATTGTATCTAGGAAGTAGGTAACTTGTATTGATTTCACAAATGGGACTTTGAACTTTGGACCCTTGAGTTGAAACAAGTTAAGACTTTGGGGATGAAATGAATTCATTTGCATGTGAAAAGGACATGAGTTTTGGGGGCCCGGAGGTAGAATGTAATGGTTTGAATTTTGTCCCCCAAAACTTCCTGAAGCTTGAATTGTGTTCCCCAAGTTTTATGTATTAGGAACTTAGCCCCCACTGTGACTGTAAAGAGGTTGGGAAATCCTATTATGGTAATTGAAAGGTGGAGCCTTGAAGAGGTGATTGGGTTGTAGGACCATGCAGTAGTGGATGGATTAAAAATGGTGGTCAGGGGCGTGGTTCTAAGAGCTTTAAAGAAGAGGAGAGTCTGTCTTTCTCTCTCTCTGCTCTCTCTGCATCCACCATCTTGCAATGGGAGACCCCTGGGTAACAGTTGCCACCACGAGAGGGACTTTGGACTTCCCAGCCTCAGAAACTGTAAGCAATAAATTTTGTTTTCTTATAAATTACCCAGTTCCATGTATTTTGTTATATGCAACACAAAATGGACTAATACACTATCCCTACTGGACTTTATTTCTATGAAAAAACCAAACTCAATAATGCTCTATTGCGATGTATATGGAACAATGAGTATTCTTTCTTTTCTAAATCTATTATTTACCTCCTGATCAAATGGTAGTACAAATATTTCTCATTTATCTAATCATCAGTTCCTGAAAAGTGACTGGATAATTAATACTTAGATCGTGGGCATCTATATACCATTACTTTAAGTGGGAAAACAATTATATATTTCAGGTCTATATGAAACCCCAAATTTCTTTATGTAGTTTTAAAACACTGTAAAACAGGTATGTAAAAACCCACTGAGGAGGCAAACTACCTTATTACTTACCAATGAATGAACTTTGGCTTATATATTTTTTCCTTTTTTTGGTATAACACAATAGTATACACAGTATAAAGTACAAATCCATTTTTTCTAAACTGCAACAAATATATGTTGTAACTATAACGACCATGTCACTTAAGAAACAATGTATCAGTTTTGAGTGTGAACGGTGTGCTGTTAACAACTACACCTGGATAACAGGAATGAACTGTGATAGTCATCCAACTCTCGTGTTACTATGAATCAAAATAACATAATAAGGGAATATGAGGAATTCAAATAACACAAGTAAAATTGCTCCTTAGCAATAGAGGAGCCGCTAAATGAAGTTTGGTGACAAGAGGAGGGAGATGAAGGGAGTCACCAGGCTGATGTGTATAGGTTAGGATTAGCTATAGGGAAGGAGCAAGGGCAACAGTCAACGTTACAGGTTCATCAGTTTCTGAATCCAAGAGATTCATACACTCAAGGCGGCTGGTAACTCTAAGAATCCTGATACCGTAAGACTGACTTGTCCTTACAGGTTTTTTGTTTGTTTGTTTGTTTGTTTTAATGTGATCCATCTACTCATGTCATGATTATGCTCAGAGACAAGATCTTTTTTCTTTTTCATAACCTAAAATTTCAACTAAATTTTTAGCATCCTGTGGTTATGGATTCTCAACTTCCTCTCCCCTGATCAATGATGAGCATGGAAATGAATACATTAGAATTAAATTTGTCATCCCAGAATCCTGGACTGAAGAAGATCTAAGAGGCCTTTAACTGTCTAAGAGTGGGGTGATCATTCAGGTCGTTAACACCTTGGAAATCAGCAAGAAAATTGCAAACCCAGTTTCTCCCTTTCTCCGTTTGTTGTGATACTATTCTTTGAAACTTTTGCAAATCCTTCATTGAATCAGCAACATTTTCATCAACACCCTAAACCAGATACTACTTTGAATATGCTGTGAAGGTTGTGAAGACAATTTAGTGCAAAAATTTGAAATAGGCATACATTGGGAGACAAAAAGTTCACTTTAGCATCATCACTATAATTTGATCACTTCTCCATAAATCAATAAATTCTTTAACTATTGCCTGATATCAAAGAACTCTGTTTCTAAGTTTTCCTTCTTGTGTTACAAATTTCCTTAAAATGAAATAGCCCCTTTTCTAATTTGGGCTTTATGATTCTAACTGGCAGTGCACTCTCCAACATTATTTTAAGGGCTTTGGAGTTTTCAGAGTGATAGACCAACAAAGATTTTACTTTCACCTTCATAATTTCCTCTCCAGAGCAGGTTAAGTCAATCATTGGACACTTATCATTGGGCCAGTACCTTCTTTTTTTTTTTTTCTTAACATTCTGATATGGTCAGAAAAGATGTCATTTTTTTTCCAAAGAGCACCGTTTTGTCAAATCAGAATATTTGCTTTGCATCGTAGCCACCTTCTGCGAACAGGAAAGCCTAGTGCAGTCTCACTTTCTATGTAAGCCAACTCACCTGTGATCTTGAAATTATGTAGTCATGAACAATTCTGAAATTTCCTAAACCATCTCAAACTTGCTTTGAAACTCAATTCTCCATATTATTCTGTTCCATTGCTTTATTTATTTATTTATTTATTTCAGTTCTTCAAAGACTCTCCCACACACACATTCTGCTGTGTCAAGGAGATTCTCGATGGTATCTGTGTATCTGTATGGACTATGGCTTTTCAATCTTCTATAGCAATGTTTATCTAATATTACAAAAAGATTACACAGTACTCAAGTATCTTGGTGAGATCACATAGAACCAACAAAACTCTCATGAAACTTGTGCATGGCTAAGTTTATGTTGATTATAATACCACTCAATATGTTTCCCTACCAAATTTTCTTCTACTGAATGAGTTTTTTTCTGGGTTTCCTAGGCTTGTCTATTTTCTTCTCAAGATTTTATACTTCATATCACATTTTTGGGGTTTTGTGTTTGTTTGTTTTATTTTTTTACTTAAAAGCAAGGAGTCTATGAAAATGAGAATGCACAACCACAAATACAAGATGCAATCTTAATGAGTAGAGCTGAGATATTGCTACAGCACATACTTTCAATTGTGTGACTCTCGCTTAGACTCACACAATTGAAATGTTTTCTCTTGTGTGAACATGCCAATTTGTTACAGCAGACATTGAGTTTGGGATAAATTTCACAAGTGAGGAGATCATAGTATTTTATTTCAGGGGTTTCAAAGTGAATTCTGAAATGCACGTGAAAGGCATTTTTAATTAAGTAAAGTGGACCCTCCCAAAATTCAAGCAACTATGTGTTTGTAATCCAGACCCTGTCAGGAAAAAACAAACAAACAACAACAACAACAACAACAAAACATTCCTCAGGAGCTGAATAGCTCATTTTTTTCCCCAACCTTGAGAGTTTTCAATACATTAACTTTTGACCTTTGACAAGCCATGTAATCTGACATCTTTAAAATGTAAGGATGGATCATACTATAAAATCTCTGACATTTTTCTAGTTCTTACTTCTTTAGTAGCCAAAGCAGCTACTTTATGTACATGCATACTTTCATATACAAATCTTTATACCTTAACCTCCTAAAATTAGGAGGTCACTCTAGAAACAAGATTTAGGTGTGTTCAGCAAAAGTTTTGCCCATGTCTGCCATTTATATTCATACAAATTTAATATATATTATTTAAAATATTTATTTATGTTACTTGTTTTGCCATGATTCTATTTGCCTTATTTAATTTTTCACATACATATATCCTCTTCTTGTGTAGATTATAAATGCCAAGGAATGATAAATTATATAAAATTCTCCTTTCTATCTTTTATAGCACCTAACCCATTGCTGAACAAGGAGTCAAAGATCTATAGTACTTGTTTTTTATTTATTTGCAAAGAAATTTGCTGTTCTGACTACATGATTACTAAATTCTTTATAAATCTAAAGTTCTATGATTCTGTAAATTTTTTAATCAATTTTTTTAATGATTTTGAAAAGTTTCATAGAATGGAAGTTTTGTATCATGTAATACAAAAAACAAAAAAAAATTATACTAAGATTGACCTTTTGTGTTATTTTTCAATGACAAAAGCAAAGTGCTGTTTTAGGTTCACTTTGCATTAGGTAAAGATACTCTACATGAATCTGTTAAAATGATTCACTCTTAGCAGTTTGTATTAGTCAAGTTTCTCCAGAGAGACAGAATCAACAGGATATATTATAAATATATGAGAGGGAATTTATTAGAGAAATTAGCTCACTTGATTCTGAAGAGAAATCCCACCAAATGCCACCTGCAAACTGGATGCCAGTAGCGTGGCTCAGTCTCCAAGTTCGAAGGCCTCAAAACCAGGGAAGCCGATGATGTCCTTGGTGTAAATCCTGCAACCCAAAGCTGAAGAGTTTTGAGCTCTGATGTCCATGGACAGGAGAGAGGAGTGTATCCTAGCGCCAGTAGATAGAAAGGGCTTCACCTTTTTTTTCTGTCTTTTGTTCTCTCCAGGCCCCCAGTAGATTGAAAGTCTCTGCCCACATCGAGGGCAAGTCTTTCTCACCCAATCCACTCAGACTCTCACACTAATCTCTTCTAAATACCCTCATGAACACACCTAAAAATATTATTTTACCAGGTTTCTCAGCATTCCTTCATCTAAACAAGTTGACACCTAGAATTAACCTTCACACAGTTAAAAGATACTATGTCATTTTCTCTTTTATTCAGAAAGTGTAATTATTTAAAGGCATTAGGTATTTTTTAAATGCTACTGGTACTTTATAAATCGTGTGGCATAATGCTGATCATTTGATCACTGGTAATAAGAAATATCATTAAAAAAATCTTCACAATTCAGTTTAGATTATTTCTATCCAGACCAATTCTTGCTAGGAAATAACGCCAAACAGTAACACTGTTAGTATGATGGGATTCTTTTAAGCAAGCCTATTCAGGAATGATATTTTAGGGTTTTTTTGCAATTGAATATAGCAGAAATTGATTGGATTTTTCTCAATGCCTGCAGTGCAACTGCTAAGCCATAATTTGCTAAAGGTCTGCTGTGGCTCTTAAGAAGGCATTTTATTAAGAACAAATGTGTAAACTTGATGTTATTCTATATACCTCCTGTCACTGTAAACCATATCAATAAAGAAATCTGGAAAAGGGGAAACAATGTTTCAAAAAAATACTATATGATGTCTTTGACTGGTTTAGATCTTTCAGGTAAAAAATTAGGATCTTGAATTAACCAATGAAGCATTTTGCTCTTAAACTATCTAAACAATTCGTCTTACTTTCTATGTCACGTTCTTTATACATGTTATTATGAATTATGCCATTTTGACTGATTTGAGTGAAACTACATGGGCTAAATTGTGTCCCCCCCTGAAACACATATACTGAGTTTCTAACCCTCAGTACCTCAGAATGTGAGCTTATTTAGAAAAAGGGTCTTAAAAAGGGGAATTAAGTTAAAATGAACTCATCAAGGTAAGCCCTCATTCAATATGACCAGTGTCCTTATAAAGAGAGAAAAGTTAGACACGGACACACACAGTGGGAAGACCATGTGAAGAAATAGGGAGAAGACAGGGATCTATGAGCCAAGAGGAGAGGCCTTGAATAGAACTTCCCTCATGGCCCTCAGAAGGGATCAACCCTGCCATTATCTTGATCTTGGACTTCTAGCCTCCAGAACTATGAAGGGAAAAAAAAAAAAATATATATATATATATATATATATATATATATATATATATATATATAATGTATGTATATAATCTGTTGTTTATGTCATCCAGTTGGTGACACTCTGTTATGTCAGCCCTAGCAAACTGATACAGAAAGTATTTGTATAATTAAAAAGGGTTTAAAAGTCATCCAATAATGGATGAATAACAGAAACCTAGGTGAGAGGACTCATGTCTAAAGCATAACTGAAAATGAAATGTTTCAAGAATGGTCTTTGTGGCTGAAGTTGAACTTAATTCACAGGGAGAAGCCGTGAGTGTGAAATAATCAAATAGCATATAGAAGGAAAGATATGGCTAAGACACGGGCTCAAAAATAAAGATGAGGACATTTTATTAAGAAAGAAAAGATTATGAAATTGGACTTGAATATAATTTTACAGGGTCAAATAAGAATATGATCATACCTGGCTACAGACATAGCAGGAATGAGTTTATGGGCATGACAGTGCAAAGTTGCATGGGGAGTAATGAGTTGGAAAGTACAGAGCAGAGATAAGGTTGGAAAAGTTGTTAGAAGACAGAAGAGTTGGGGGCTGGTTAGCTCAGTTGATTGGAGCACAGCCTTGTAACACCAAGGTCACAAGTTCAGATCCCCTTAATGGCCAGCCATCCAAGAAAAGTAAAAGAGTTGGAAGACTTGAAAAAGTGACAAATCACTTATACTTAATTTTGAAGGCCACAGGGAGACCTCAACAATTTGGACTGAAGGTCGACCTTCCTAGACCTAGTTTTAAGGAAAATAATTCCACTGGCACTTTGGACAGAGCTGTAATAAAGGGGGTGCAGACTGGAAGTATGTTCCAGGATTCCAGTCTTTGGAAATACTAAATATGTGAAAACAGACCAGATTGATTTTTTTTTTAATTTCATTAATTTTCCCTTACTGGCCTTTAACTTAAAACATGTCAAATGTTGAACATAAGAATATATCTTAATTTTGTCATATGTTTGTTAATGTCTTGGCCCAGTCTAGCCAGGAGAGGGAGAAAGGGGACCACACATTGCATTATACCAAGTACCATTTAGCCTTGTGTGGAGTCTGGATTCTTTGTGTGGAAACTGATGAACAGAAAGAGGTTGAGGAGGACATGATGATAGATGATCTGGAGTAGAATAATCATTTTTAGTGGGCATGAGGATTTCCTAAAGGGTTTGATAAGAAACAAAGACAAAGAACAAAGAAAGAAAGAAAAAGCAGGTTGCTTGGCCCTGCCTTAGAGTTTCTGATTCAGCTGGTCTCGGATGGGGATCTTGACAGTTTGCATTTCTAACACATTCCCAGGTCATGCAGATCTGCTGTTTCCGGACAACACTTAGAATACCGGGTTAGAGAAATGGAACTAAGAATGGAAGGTCACCTGGGTGAAAAGGAGCACCTTCTAAGGGATCAAACTATTAGTTTTGTTTCTCTGTGTAATGGAGTACACAAGAATCGGGTGTAATGGGGTGTCCACTCACTATTTGTTCAGGAATTACATTATTTTCTTCTTTTTTGTTTTGTTAATCACTCTCTATCCTTTCACTTTTCTTACTTTTTATTTTTCTCTTTATTTCCACTTATTCTTTTTCATAGAAGCTCTTACTTTCATACCTCTTTTTTCTCCTTTTTTTTCCCAAATTTGTGATAGTCAAAGGAAGTGCTTCAACAAAATAAAAAATCTGTAAAATAAGAAATTTGTATAAACTAACATTTCTTACTCTTTGATTCAGAAAAATGATGTTTGGTGTGTTAGTCATACCTACTTTGAACTTGTTAATAGTTATATTAGTTAAGCATGAGTAAACTTTTTTTTTGATGATTACTTTCATTAGCTTAAAAGATACATATACCTCTATGTGTTTTTAAGAAAGTGGAATGTAATTAGAAACACTTTATTTCAATCAAGGAAAATTATGCCATCATGTGTTAGAATAACAATGCAGATTCAAGAATATATTTAACAGCAATTATTATGTACTTCTGTACTTTGTGGACTTAGAAGTTCACTATTTTTGTGAGTGTATTAATGTCAAAACATTAGCAGGTAGTCAGAATGGTCTAGTAATGTTCATGTTAATTGATTCATGTGATTTTTAAGGAAAGCATTGCAATATGCATTGGTGGTTTAAAATACATTAAAAAGATCCATATTTCTGATAAATTTCTGTCCTAAATCATAGGAAAAAAAAAACTTAACATCATGAAAGTTATCTATGTTAGACATTTTTAAAGTACTCTAATATTCTACAATATTACCATTCAAACTCAAGCTGACCTCTGTTCAAAAAACCTTTGAACTACAGGCAGCATATAGTGTTGTCAGAATACTCCTGTCACTCTCTTGTTAATATATAACAATGCATGTTATATATTACTGCTTAATGAAAAGATAATACTATTTCTGAGAAACGGTGAGCCCCTTGCAAGTCAATTAACTTCAATTAGTCATAATGTCCATATGTTCTTATAACAGGCAACTAGAAATGGAGTCTATAGAAAACTTTCCCATTTGCATCTCTTCCATAAAGAAATTTAAAGCAGCAAGAAATTATAGTTATATGAAGTAAATGCTTAATTCTCAGGTGGTGTCTCTCTGATATTTATACCTATGTATTAAATATTTGTCTGTTTGAATTACCTGAATTGTCTGATATCAAACAGTGAGAAAGCATACTTTATATTCTTTTCCTTGTATGCAAGTCATTACTGCTTGAAGAAATAAGTCTGGGAGCATAAATAGCTACAGAAGTAGCCAACTTTCAGTTATTATTTTTAAAACTCAACAAAGAGACTTAACTGGTGGTTTTTTAAAGAGATCTGATTAAATTGAAAACACTTGTGGTGAACTATTGGAAAACTGGATAAATTAGTGTTTAAGCATTTTTCACAAGGAATGTAGCATTATAATTGTTGATTTGGGTTATTCAAACTCAGTACATTAAAGAAAACTAGTTTCGTTATTGACAGTAGATCAAATCAATTCTATTTTATATTATGATAAATTAATTTAATATTATTGTCTAGAATAGAAAAGATCCATGCAGAGGTTTAACAGGAATTTATAATTAGTACAATACCACTGGAAAAATGTTAACTGTGAACAAGAAACTCTAATACTCTAGGGTCATACAGTAGATATAACTCACTGTCAAACTTAAGTTGGGAACTTTAAAATGCAAATATTGAGGGGTGACAATTAGCTTTGTATCTCCTGAATAGTCATAATAAAAAAATAAATAAATAAAATAAAATGCAAATATTAGTTTCCAGAAAACAAAAGGGGAAAAATAGTTAATTGGGTAAATATTTGAGAATGATACTTTATTCACTTATGTTTACAATGTATTAGGAATTGTATTACGAATATATATACATATATATCCCGAATTAGCTATATTAAACAATGATGTCTCTGAGACTGGCAATTGGTTAACTAAGTAATTCAAGTGTGATAGATAGCCATATCTGCTTAAATCAGCCCAAATTGATAGAGAAAACAGAGATGATATTGGGGTTCAATTTGTCCAGAAAGTCACAGCTTATAAACTATTTTATATGAATTTTATAGCACTTAAAGTTAAGAATCAATACAGAGGAGTAGCAAATATTTCTAAATTTTAGGGTCAATATACCAAATTTCCAAAATACGTATCATGTTATGTAACCTTACCAGTATTTTTTCATCATAAGCCTTTTACCAAGGTATCCCATGGGGAATAACATTTTTACTTGTGCATGGATATCATGTCATTATCACCAGTAAGAAGAATGTTAAGACTTTGTTTCAAACATCCTGCTACACTGATAAGACAGAAACAATGTAACATGTCAAAATATCAGGCTAATAGTTCAACCAACGATGGTGGTATATTTGTATTCATTGTCCATAGACTAATGCTCCTTCAAAGATGTCCACAGCCTACGATCCTCAGATCCTGTAAATGTGTTACCTTAAATGATTTACTAATTTTCTAGGGCTGCCATAACCAACTACTACAAACTCCTTGGCTTTAAACAACAGACATTTATTTTCCCATAGTTATGGAGGCCAAAGTATGAAACCAAGGCTTGATTCCTTCTGGAGACTCTGAAAGAATCCATCCTCATCAAGTTATACTATGTGTGTGTGTCTAATCTTTTTCTGTCTCTTGAAAGGACACTCCTCATTTGATTTAGGGCCCACCCTAATTCACAAAGATCTAATTTTGGAATATTTAACTACATCTTCAATGAACTTTACTCCAAATAATATCACATTCTGAGGTTCTAGGTGGGCATGTCTTCTGAGGGTTACTAATCAACCCAGTAAACATGGCAAAAGGGACATTGCGACTGTGATTAAATCAAGGCTCTTGAGGCAGGGGAGATTATTCTGTATTGTCTGAATGGGGCTGATGTAATCACAAAGAGCTTTATAAGGCAATGAGTACAGCAGGAGAGTCAGAGTTGGAAAAGGAAATGTGGCAATGGAAGCAAAGAGGTGTGTGCATGTGTGGGTGCGTGTGTGTGTGCGCTAGAGAGAGACAAAGAGAGAGATTTGAAGACACTATGCTACTAGCTTTGAAGATGGAGAAATAGGGCAGGAGCAAGTAAAGCAGGCAGTCTAGAAGGTGTAAAAGACAAGGAAACAGATTTTGCCCTAGGGCTTCTAAATGGAACACAGCCCTGCTTGCAGGTTGATTTTAGGACTTTTGACCTGCAAAATTGTAAAATAATAAATTGTGTGGTTTTAAGCCTCTAAAATTGTGTTAATTTGTTACTATAGCAATAGAAAACTAATACACATTTACATAATCAAAAAGTATCTACACCTTGCCTTCCGATAGTAGGAATCTTTATAAACTATTAAGATTCACATTTCTAAGACACATGGATGCTATATTTACAAATGATTACAAATTAGCTACTGAATTTCAAAATCATGGCTACAGGTATTTATTATTAATAGCTTTTTAAATTAATTCATCTTTGTTTTTGACACAAAATAAGTGTAAAACTATAAAAAAATGTAAATGCTTACTAAGTACAAATTTCATGTGAAAAAATAAACCTGCTTTTATTTTATAGTTATTGCAGGCACACCTGACAAATTCTCATCATCTGTGGACAGTAACGTATTTCATCAAATTATGAAACTAACTTAATATTAGTTGTTCTGTTTAATTCCACATTGTTTTTTAACGTAACAAAGTTTTACAATCAGGAAAAAAAATCCGTTATACTTACACATCTGACAGATTTTTGCCCCACAAAAATTTCAATTTATCTGAGCACTAACACTGTAGCTAGTAACAATTTTAGAAAGTTTAGTGCTAATGCAGAAAAAGAAAATACCCTTGCAAAATTTACCACAATTGTTTACTTTCTGAAAATGAGCACTAAACCATTTGCATAACATCTGCACTGCTTGGAGGGCTGAAACACTAAAGCAATTAGCTCTATATTCTATAATGCATGTTGCAACTCAAGCAACGTTGAAGTTGAGCTAACTTAGTATTTAGTTAGAGGAAAAAAGGCACTTTATTTGCCCTTTACTATTAGTGCTTCTTTAAACCACCCGATCATGGTAAATGTGTTAAGAATTTTATTTTCAAGACAGTTCCAAGAGACATCATTTGAAGAGAAAAATCTCTAAGGGACATTCATTTAGTCTTTCTAATGTGTGTTTGTTTACATCTACTTTATATCCTTGAATGTTACAGATTTTACATAGTGGTTATTGTATAGTCTATAAAGCTGCAAATCTATTATAAGAAATTGCAAGAAATAATATATAATAATCATATGGCAGAATAGCTATGAAATTCTGGATTAGATGTACTGACTGATACTCCTAATTCTAAACAAGTTTTTGTATCTACACTTTTATTTTTAAGAAAATGTTGTAACTAGAGTAATCAGGTTTTGTTTTGTCTTTAAATAGTCGCAAGGTTTGACAATGGACTATTTTCTGACTTGCTAATACATTTAAATTAATAATTTTATATCTATTATCAAATCACATTCAGTTTTAAAATTACCCTGGTGATATGTACTATATCTTAAATCTAGAATGTCATTACTATGTAACTATGTAACTATATATATATATATATATATATATATATGTAAATATCTTAAATCTAGAATGTCATTACTATGTAACTATGTAACTATATATATATATATATATATGTAAAATATATATATATATATTTTTCTACAGGCAAGCCTTAGTAATTTAATAAAATATAAATATTAAAAAGTTCTGCTGTATTGGAAATACAAGAGTCATCTCATAGCTGAATAGGGCAACACTGAAACTATTCTGTAAAAACAATTAAGAATGCTAACTAAAATTACACAAATGTGATAAAACATGATTTTATGTGTAGCTACACTTGCCAGGGAAAAAAAGGGAAATCACCAGGTAGCAGAAATAAAGAGGTAACCAAGGGCAATAATGACAGTCCCTCAAGTTGATGATGGGGAAGGCAATTTTGGTTTGGGTAGAAGGAGCAGGTGATACAAAAATGCTTTCTGGGTTTCCAAATCCAGAAGGGGAAAAGTAAAGAGGCAAGAACTCAAGGTTGCTAGGTAAAAAGGTGAAATTTAAACCCCCTCCAAAATCTGGAACCCTAGAAAGACTAGATACCCTATGAAGAAAAGACTAACACTTCAGTCTTCCAGGGAGAAAGTTAGAAAGCTTGACAACGCCATGGGTCAATGTTCAAAATAAGTAAAATAACTTTCCCTTGAGAAATTGACAACCACTGTCCCCTCTCTGTCAGGTTTGGTGTTTGAATTTACAGTCCCCACATGGTGAGGAAAAACTCTGGGATAGTTGAGGAGGAAGTGGGTCATCATAGGTGAGGTAACATTGTTAGGCTGATTATCAAGCACTTTCTCTGTAAATAGGGATTGTAGGAGAGCATTCTCATGGGACACATCTAATATCCCAGTTCCGAGTGCATTGACATTTCTCTTCCCCACATTCCCTGTTACAGTAACCTAATCTCATTCCAAGTCCCTGAACTTCCAGTCAAAATCTTTAGCCACCGTCCATTTCTTGCTCAGGCCATCTCTCTTTCCAGGCGAAGTGAATAACTCGATGTACCACTCCAGGCTGATCCTGAATGGGGCATTCTGCCTTCTAAGAGACAGAACCATCTCTAAACTAGTTTTACATGTTTTCTACTTTAGAAAACTCATCGCAGGGGATTCTCTTAGAGACCCAAAGATTGAGTGTGGAAGGATTAGCATCCAGCATTGCAGCAGGAGGTAAGCTGCGAACTCTATTACAACTTTGCTCAGCTTTAGGACCTACTTGTGATTTATACTGTATATACCATTTCCCAAAGACATGCAGTACTGCTTAGCACATCCAAATCTGTATCTAACTGGAAGAAGTGACACCCAACTCATGCTGAGCAGGTTTGGTGCAGACACCTGGAGTTCCATGATTTGACATTTGATCATTTTGAAGGAGCAGTAGCAAGGCAAGCAATGTTTATCTAAAGTAGAATAACTATTAGAGAAGAAGTGATGGCTTTTCTCCAGAACTCCATATTCAGACACTGTGGTTGAGATGTAAGTGCCTGACAAAAGTTCAGTACAATATCCTGTCTACAGACACACATGGCAACCAGTACTATAAGCAGGGCTGAATTATAAGGGGAAAATGTTAGAGCTGTTCACATTGCTAGTCTGAATCAGTAGGGAGCTGTTTTTGTTTGTGTTTCTACTTGTTGTTTTAATTAAAAGATAGCATTTTATACTAGATGTAAATAAAATGTGCAGCATCCTTTATTTTGTAGTATGTTTCTTCCAAAGTACAAGGAGGCCCGATAAGAGATGGGTACATTTTAAAGTGGTAGGAAGCATACAGTACAGCATCCTTCCCTGCAATGTGAAAACAATATCCAGACATTCTCGTATTATCGATAGAACAATTTGGTGTCATTTTAATGAGCTGGTAAATTAGGTTCCTTTAAACTAAATTGTAGACAGAATCATAGATTCATGCAAGCCCGAGACAGCATAGCAAATGGTGGTATACTGCTGTACTAGCTATGCATAAACCTCAAACAATTTTAGGATTTTTGATTACTATGAAAAAGGGGAAAATACATCTTTACCAGATCACTGGCTGCACATCAGATGTTTACCTGCTGTTTAATTGATTTAGTAAAAACAGATAGCATCTGGAGCAAGAACTTCAATTGGAGTCACCAGTTACTTAAGCTTAGAGAATCCTCTGTCATTCTCCACAATCTGTATTTTTAAAAATTGACAGTTAAATGGAAATATTACAGGAAATGTGCCTATTTTTGAGTCATTGTAAACCTTGATGCTAATAATAACATCTATGATGTCCTCTTTGACATGTGATTTCTTTGTGAGGGAGGCAACTTGGGGAACTTGGGAACTGGAGAAATAAAGGTTTGGAACTTGAATCCTACTAGGAACATTGTTCGTCGCATTGTGTAAAAATTCCATTCGTTCCTGACATCACTTAGCCTCCATTATGACAGGTGAATCAAGGATTCTTTCAGACTAATAACTGATGTCTAATAATCCCAAGATAATCTGAATATTTTTCTTTTCCCAGTTCATAGTTCTCCCAGTAAATAGCTGTTAGCCCATCAAGAAAGGCTTTGAAGGAGATTGAGAGCACTGTGGTTTTTGAGATCTGTGAGCTTTATTCATTCTCCCAGCAAATAAGAGTAACTCTATAATCAGTGTACGCACACTGACATGGGCAGCCCCTCAACAACTTATGGCATAGAGTAGCAAGAAAGACCTATTCCCTGTGAGAAGCTTACTTTCAAGGAGTGAGATACGGGTGCTGAACAATGCACAAGGATGAAAATCCATGACCTATTAAATAACAAATAATATAAAGCATTAACAAAATGCAAGTAAAAGACATAAAAATATATATACCAGCAATTTTTTTAAGTATGAGAATATTCTATAAATATTCTTTATGATATAGGTGTAATAGTGTAAGAAGTTTGGGGTAATAGAAATTTTCAATAGATAATTTTCTAAAGGCAATACTATAACTTATGCACACTCACTCAGAAATAGGTAAAATACTATAGTAGATTTATAACCATCAAAAAAATGAATAAGTCAAATAAATCACCAAAATTCTATTGACAAATGAAGCAGGTGACTTTAACCTTCAAAGAACATATAATCGCCATCTTGAGAACATAGATTCAATTATTATGAATTCACACACACACGGACAAACACTTTCACAAGGTGACAATGCACACCTGCAATGTACCTATGAACCTTGGGCAAAGGGTCTTCAAAAAGTTCATGAAAAGATTCATATTATCTTTTAATTCTATTTTTCCATAAGCTTTTTTTAAAGTAACCTCATATAACACATATGCCAAAGACAGGAAAATTGTATTTTGATCTCATTAAGGTATAGAAGTATAAACATTGTAAATAGAATATTAAACCAACTTAACCAGTAAAACATGTTTTTAAAATCTGATCATATAGGATCCATCCCAGTTAAGATATACAAAATAATTTGACATTAGGAAGTATATATTTTGCTATGTTAACAGAATAAATTATCTCAAACAATAAAAATTGATAAAATTGAATGTCTATTGATGATAAATACTCTTAGAAATATGAAATAGAAGAAAACTTCTCAAACCTGATAGAAATTTATAGTAAAAATTCCATAGTAAAAAAAAAAAAAAAATCTAGAGTGAACTTTCTGCTTCATGCTGAAATATTAGAAGCACGGTGGGCACCAAACAAAGTCTGTGCCTCATGTCGAAACTTTTTCTTGCCCCAACAAACAAACATTCATTATAGAAATCATCCTCACATTTTATAATCCTATTTTAGAGCTTGAGGAATCTTAGATAGCATGCATTTCATCCTCTCTAATTTACTGTGAGAAAACAAGTCTGAGTGGGTTTACGTGATCTGTCTAAAATTACTTAACTGATGACTAGAGAAACCTTGACTTGAAGCCAGTGTTCTTTGAAAGAAAAAACACTCAGCTGAAAACATGCTGGCTAATGCCCTCTCTCACTAAAACAAAACAAAACACACAGACACACAATGTTTGTAATTAATTTTGTTCATTAATTGTTCATTACTTATTCATTAATGGGTATTAAGTTCAGCATAAACCTTAGTTGCTTCATTTCAAAACAATAAAAAGAATAAAAATGCACAAAATATAAGGTTCTTTATATTAATAAAATGATATAATACCAAACTATGTTAGCAAACTTGTTTTGTTATATGGTAAAAAATTTAAAAGATGGTAAACCAATTTAATTAAAGTCCTATTTTAAATCTGGGTGATCCAAAGGTCATAAGTTCTGTTGATATACTATAAATACAAGAAATGTAAAGAACCGGTTTCCTAGGAACCAGAAATTCAAAATATTTTGTTAGAAACCATTAAGAATCTTAACCACTTGGCAGAAATGAATATATCACATACTCTAATAAGCTTGCAGAATAAATGAAAAGAAGTTTGAGGTATATCTTTTAATGTACCTCAAGTTACCTCTAAAAGAAAGCTGTTATTCTACTTCCTTAGTTGACTTCTGCATGCTGGGATAAATACATAGGGTAGGATTTTTACAGTTTGTTTGATATGCTAGAAATCCAGAAACTTATGTGAAATATTCTGATTTTTAGTATACTTGGCAGGTCAAATTAAATCCATCTATAGGCCTACTAACTCATAATAAAAGAAACTGCTCTGATGAGGTCAGCTAAATTATAGTGTTTTGAGAGATCTGGGATAGTCAGTAACCATGTTCACATCCCCTGAAAAACGTTATTGTAAAACAATTTTTACTTAGAAGCAGTTGTGATGGCACCAGAAAGTCATAAAATAACCTAAAATGCTTCTTGTAACCTTTACCCTAAATACCTGCATCTAGGATGTAACCTCATAACAATCTCAAATCTATACCAATAGAAAAACTGATTAGGTGGGGTTGTCCTCTCTCTTCTCTCTCTCCTTTGGTTCTTCCCCCTTCCTGTGAGTATGAAATGCTAAACTCTGCTGATCCTCTTCTAATTGCATTTCTCAAGGTGACCTGACCTATGCATTTCTCCAGTTGCAATTGTCATACTGGTTAAATAAATCCTATGCTTTATATATTTGGCCTCAGTTTCTTTAGGTCAATAAAACATACAATTTGTAACCTCTTTTCAGGCTATGAGAATATTAAATCAGTACTCATAGCTTAATGATATTTCTCATTTATATACTGTATTTCTTTAAAAAGTTTACTGAGAACTTCTTTGTTTCTCCTTTCCTTTTACTTTATTTCATTTTATTTAGTTATATATTCATTCATTATTTTGGCTTTAAGAGATGTGACCCATAAATCATGGTTCTTATAAGTTCAGTTGTTTTCATTCCTTTTTGTCTTTTTTTTCGTGTCTTGCAATGGATCGCAACCCTCAGTGTCGCACCCGTACCGGACCGGGACCGGCAATGGGATCGCAACCCTCGGCGCTGTGCCTGCACCTCGCTCAGCCAGTGAGTGGGAACTGGTCTGTATGTGGGATCCGAACCCTCGGCAGGAGCACCGCCGCGCTCCCAAGCGGCGCACTGTAGCAGTGCCGGGCCGGCCCAAGTTCAGTTGTTTTCAAATGTACTGAAATAGACTAAGTGACAAAGGAAATGTCATACAAAGTAGGATGTAAAAGAGGGAGAAACACTTACCACCTAATGAAAAAGAAAACTTGCACTTGACGCTTGTTAGAAATGTTGGAAGAAGACTTTATTGAAGACTATTGCAATAGAGGAGAGCGATTAACTCAGCCTTGCTGAAACAAAGGGAGGGAGAATTTTTAAATGCTGTGATAGAAAGTAATCATAATGAAAAAAAAATGAAATTAATAATAATGAAAAATAATAATAATGAAATAATAATAATAATCATAATGAAAGTAATAATAATGAAAAAGTACCAAAGAACTTTGGGGAAGCCAGTGAAAATGATTAGGCCATCTGTGTTTTCTCATTGTAGCTTGTTTCTTGAAGTTAGGCTTCTATCCTTTGTAGAGATCAGGAGATAGGGGCACTATCTCCTTAACAATTACATTTTATATTAGTTCGTTTCTGTTGTTTATAACAAAATACCTGGAACTGGGTATTTTATAAGGAAAATGAAATTTATTGCTTATGGTTTCAGAGGCTGTGAAGTCCAAAGTCCAGGGAAAACTTACAGTGAGGGAGTTCTTCTGTGATGGTTTTACAGCAACACAAGGGTCTCACATCGCAGGAAATGACAGAGCAGAGAGGCCAACTTCCTCATTCACTCTCCTTTTTTCACTCTCAGAACCATGCCCATGAGCACCATTTCACCATTTTTAATCCACTCACTGGGCATGTTCCTACAATATAATCACCTCTTCAAGGCCCCACCTTTCAATTACCATAATAGGATTTCTCACCCTCCTAACACTGTCACAGTGGGGGATACCTAGTTTTGGGGAAATACTCAGTCCAAGGCACATATCAAAGGAACGACTTAGCCTAGGTCCTTGAAAAAGATATTTCTGGGTTGTAGATTTACATCACTAGTTTTCTAATGTAAATGCTGTAGGAGAGGTCAGAGGCCTACAGCCAGGATAAAACCTATCTTAAGTTTACCATCTTGGTCACTGATAACCATGAAGGAAGTAACAAGACTAAAATTATCTTTGCCCCCAGCCCAGGGGCTGGGAGGTGGGGGAAATGGAGTGACATTGGTCAAAGACTACAAAGGTTTGGTTATGCAGGATAAACATGTTCTGAAGATCTAATGTACAGCATGGTGACTATAGGTGATAATACCATACTGCATACTTGAAATTCATTAAGAGAATTAATCTTAAGTGTTCTCACCACAAAAAATAAAATCGTCATTACATGAGGTGATAGATATGTTAATTAACTTGGTTGTGGTAATCATTTCACCATGTATATGTATTTCAAAACATCATGTTGTACACCTTAAATATGTACATATTTTCTTTGTCAAGTGTACCTTGATAAAACTGGAAAACATAAAATGACCTTTGCCAAGTATATTAGGTACTTTAAAATTCCAGGACAACTAGTCTGAACAATAAGATAGAAATGAATGGAAAACCACACATTCTGGCTTTGCTTGTAGGATCTTCGCTGGGAAAGAAGGAATGTAAAATGCCAATTGGAGTAAGGGTAGAGACCAGGAGGCTAATAGAGGAAAAGAAAGGAAAAGAAAAAGATTTTTGAGTTTAATTTTTACTTGCACTCTTACTGGGGCTCACATGGCTTCTAATTAGAGAATGTTTCAGAAACATTTTTTTAACTTGAGGGTAAATTGTTCAGTCTTTCATTTTGCTAGACTGAAAATTTTCCATGGAAAGTTTCAATGTATTCCATTGAAACTAAGTTGTACTCCATTCTTCCACAGGGTGCAGCCTAAATTCTAACACAGATCCAAGAGTCCTAGACATGGTTTTTAACATTAGATTATACACCAAGAAATACTGACCTCTATTTTCTAATTTTTGCAGTTATAAAACCTAAAAAGCCATAGGTCAATAAAATGATATATCTAAAATCTTATTCGGCTTGATTTTCCAAGCACATGAATTTCTTCCCATGAGCGTTAGACACTTTTTTAAGAGCATTAACTTTTTCACACCACTAGGGAATTATGCACAACACCGCACAAATGATGTATCAGCCCTGGCAGACTAGAAATGATGATTTTAAAAAATGCTATATTTGCTCCATTGGAGTAAATTGGGCATGGGCAGAAAGGAGATGCAAAATTCATCTGATTTCAATGTTGAACTTCTTTGGATAAGTGGACAACCAGAAGCACACAGATGCTTTTAAGATTCAAATGTACCTGACGTTACATACTAAATCATTTCAGTAATTGTATTCACTTTGTATTACTATTCTGCAACATCTTTCAAATATTGTACTTATTAAAATTCACTAGATCTTCTGATAAATTATTGTTTTTTGGTTATTTTAATGTTTTTTCTTTTCAGCTGCTAAATATGCAATAGAAATATGATATGGAATTATTTAACATAGAATGGAATTTTAACATCATACAACTAGTAAAAGAGATTTAGTGACTTAAGCTTTTAAAAGATTCTCAGTACAATTACTTCTTTCCTACAAAGGTATTTCTCAGTGTATTTCATAAAGCCATCACAATTAGACTCAAAAGGTTAGCCTCAGTGTTTCTAAGGAATGTCAAAGAAAATATATACATTTATAATATAACAAGATCAATATATATGAGACATTAATATTTTAGAAGTTTTAAGCCAGAAGATGTTTTAAAAATTGTTAGTATTGTTCTCCTTAGAAATAGAACACTAATCTCAAAACCAAATATTAATAAAGTTATCCAAAAAAGACCTAATAATCAAAACTATTCTGATATTTTCACAATAAATCTAACATTTATGTTAAAGAAGCAAGGTTCATTCATGTTTTTCATTAGCTTAAAATAATTGTTAATTTGAGATTATAATTGTTCATATTTTTTCAGATCAGATACAACCAAAATATTGTATAGAAAACTGCAAGAATAGAGTAACAAATAATACTGAAAATAATAATAAAAAATATTAACATAAACAGATTTTTAAAAAATAAGCCTAAGTTACAATGACTTGAAATTTATACCACACAAACATAACACTTATAATAACATTAGATTAAATTCTTAAAATTGTTAAAAAAAACCCAAACTAACATAAAGCTTGTATTAGTCCATTTTTGTGTTGCTGTAACAGAAATACCTGAGACTGGGTAATTTATAAAGAACAGAGGTTTATTTGGCCTAAGATTCTGGGACAGCTGCACCTGGCATAGGCCTCAGGCTGCTTCTGCTCATGGTGGAAAACGGCAGGCATCTGGCAGGTACAAGCAGACCACATGGCGAGAGCAAGCAAGAGAGAGAGCGAAGGTGCCAGGATCCTATAAACAAACAACAAGCTCTTGTGGGAACTAATAGAGTGAGAACTCACTCAGGAGCCCCTCCCCCAGGGAAAGCATTAATCCATTCATGAGGGATCCATCCTCATGACTCCAACACTGATTCCAACACTGTCACATTGGGGATCAGATTTCCACATGAGTTTCGGGAGGACAACACATCCAAACTCTATCAAAGCTGAAGTTATGTGACATGATGTGTTTTGTTAAATTTAACTTAATTCCAATGGCTTTTTTAAGTACCGAATTCTGTCACATAGGAACGATTAGATAAAGCTCAGCACCATAATAAAGTCTCCTTTCAAAATAAAAGAATGTAATGAGCTTTCTTAAGAAATACATTTGATGTATTGTGGTGGACTGAAAAATGCCCCTCAAAAATAACTAAGTCCCTGGAAACTGTGAATGTTACCTTGTGGGGAAAAGGGGTCTTTGTAGATAAGATTCGGTTAAGGACCTTGAGATGGGGAGATTAGCTTGTGTTATCCAGGTGGGCCCTAAATGCAATTACAAGTGTCTTTATAAGAGAGAAGCAGAGGGAGACTTGACTACTGACAGAAGAGAGGAAAGCCTTGTGACCACAGAAGTAGAGATTGGAGTGATGGACCCAAAAGCCAAGGAACACCAGTAGCCACCAGAGATGGAAGTGGCTAGGAACTAATTCTCTCCTAGAGACTAGCGGGAGAACAGCCTTGCCGACACCTCGATTTCAACCAAGTAATATTGGTTTTGAACTTCTGGCCTCCAAAACAGTGAAAGAATAAATTTCTGTTGTTTTAAGCCAAAAAGGAAAAAAAGGAAAGAAAGAAAGGAAAAGAAAAATAATACCTTTGAAATGCATCTGAAAATACATTTTAAATGTTCTTGCCAGTTTCATAGTTATAAACAGCTGGTGGGAGAAGGCATGGCTGACAAAAGAATAGCATTATGAGTCATATTTTTAATTCTTTTTTAGTTTATTTTCTCACCAACAGCCTCACTTCTGTTTGGCCCGAACTAATTTCTTTCAGATTTATAAAGCAATACATGTTTATGTTACCGATACAGGAAGCTAGAATGAAAAAATGAAGTTATCAAATAATTTATAAATTTAAATTTACTTGCAGATGAGCTGCTGTAATTCAAAGCAGAAGGAATTGACAGAATAATACAAAGCAACATGCTCTGTCAATGGGTATTAAGTGATAGACAAAAAGTTATTTCATTAGTCCTTTTTTAAAATTATAAATAAAAGTGATTTTTTAAATTAATCCCCCTTTCATATATTACCATCTTTTGATGATAAATACTATATATTATGCAGATAGTAAAACAAATAGAATTAT
>NW_007726612.1:418327-423024 GCF_000696425.1 Galeopterus variegatus
GTAATTCAAAGCAGAAGGAATTGACAGAATAATACAAAGCAACATGCTCTGTCAATGGGTAATAAGTGATAGACAAAAAGTTATTTCATTAGTCCTTTTTTTAAATTATAAATAAAAGTGATTTTTTAAATTAATCCCCCTTTCATAAATTACCATCTTTTGATGATAAATACTATATATTATGCAGATAGTAAAACAAATAGAATTATTTTTCTCCCACATTATCTTCTATTCCTTATGTTACCTGATTACCAGGCTTGTTAATGCATAGTTATGTGAAGGTATTTTACCTAATCCCAAAGAATAAGGACAAGTAGTAGGAGAAAAAAATTATGTAAACAAATATATTTAGAGTTCTTCTTGGCAGCAGAAAGGACTCTTATTTTTCCCAGGGGAAGTAGGAAAAATATCATCACTTAGTTCATGAACATTTGTGTGTCTTACAAAAACATCAGGTGTTCCAGGCAGCAAGTACAGCAACTTGGGGGATGGATTGCAAAGAAATTGAACAGCATGTCACCCATTTTCCATAAGAAATTTTTCAAAATTTGTATGATTTACTTTTTTTTTTTTTTGACATAACCACCTTTAACTTCACAGTAAAATACCCTTGGAAAACATATCATTCATTTTTATATGTATTTGCAGCTCGAATATGTATTGGGGATTTTCTATTAAGAATAATATACTATTCTTACTTTGCCTGAATTCACACAGGAGTAATTCTCTACAGGACTACACTTCATTTGCTTCTTAAGTGTGTAACTCTGGAAATGATTTGAATATAATGAAAATGCTATTAAATGCACTTTTGTTGAGCAGCATAATAAACCTTACTTTAATAACCAAAATGTAATCTAGTCATTTGTCTTCTTGGAGAACAATTGCATGCCTGGTATCAAAGGTAAAAGAGTTCTGAGTGTGACATTTCTCCTATTTTAATGTCTAATCAGAGCCAAGAAAGTTATAAGTTATGACACATACATTGTTTGTTAAAACCAAACTCATAGCACTATATTTATACCCTGAGTATGAAAAATACTAAATGGATAGAAGCTTAAGAGTGCTTTTATTTTTTTTCCATCTTAACCGGTAAGACTAACATAAAGGACATGTAAAAATGGTGGAAATTATAAGATATCTTGGGGAATTATAAAGAAAAGTACATAGAATTATAGTGGGAGGGAATTTGAGGAAAAAGTTCTGTTATTGAACACTGGCAAAACCCTGAATAAAAGTTTGTATTCATTCAGACCTCTTCAATTACAAAATAATAATTACTTTTATGCTGCTTTTGTTTAAAGCTCCCACATAGATATACTTGGGAGGAAACATTATTCTTCGCAGAATACTGAGATTTGAAGATTCAATAGTTAAAAGAATCTAGGTTCAACACAAGACTAAGGTATCTTTTACAAAAGAAATTATTTGATTTCTTGATAAGAGAAATCGTTATTTGACTGTTCCATAGTCTAGACTTAATCCCTCCCCGAAACAGAGCATATAACTGTGCAATCTTCTCTTAATTTGAATGTCATCACTTAGAAACACTCCCCTTTATTAGAGTTGACGATTCTGCCTTAGCATTCACAAAGACTCTCTCCTTTGATCAAAACTTTAGTCAGGCACTTCAGAATGCTCTGCTTCACAAGCCACAAGCTTGGGCTTCCTTCTCTGTCCTTGTAGAACCCAGTTTGAGCAAGAATCTTAAGTCAGTTTATTGGAAATCCCCCTCTCTTGATATTTGACAGCCCTGGATATCTTATCAGCCTAGCCTGCCTTCAGCAATAATCCTATCAAGTCAGGTTAGCCAGAACCCCCTTATCCTTGATGTTTCTTCTTAGTTACTTTCTATCCACTGACACCCACTTTGTGCGTTGGTTACAAATCCCCACTTGTCCTTGCTGGAATCAGAATTGAGTCGGATCTCTCTCCCCCAATACAAGACCCCATTGCAGTGGTCCCTGTACCTATTGTAATGGTCTCCCTTCAATAAAGTCTGCCTTATCATCCTCAATAAGTGTTATGATTTCTTTCTTCAGCATCAGATAGATTCTGACCGCTTTCATTTCAAAAGTAACATAATGGATTTCACTCTTCTAAAAAACTAGGTTTCTAAAATTACTCAGGTTAAATACTCTAGTGACCTTTAGTTATTAGACTCATTATAGGTTATGTGTAATTAGCTGCAGTCATGTGTAGACAACTGAAATCTGCCAAACTTTCCAAACTTTCTGCATTGCTCCTGAACTTACTCTTCTCCCTGGATACTACAGTTTCCACTACCTGTCCAAGCCATAAACCCCAGGACCATCTTCAATCCCTCCCAATCTCAAATCTATAAAGTTCTCTTTCTTACTTGGTTGCATTCAGAACACTACCAAATTTAACCTGGATTGCTTGGGAGGAGCCATGAATTTAAACTCTTTATAAAGGTTATGCTGGAGGCACAAGAACTCGTGTTTTGAATTACGGACCAGGTTTGAGTTTGCTGAATGCTCTAAGGCAGTAGGGCCCAACCTTGCCTGCATGATGGAAACACCTGGAGAGCTGTAAAAAATACTGATCCCTGAATCTTATCCCCAGAAACTCTAATTTAATTGGTCTGGGGTATGACCTGGGCAGAAAGCTTTTTAAAATGTTCCCCAGGTGATTTTAATGTGCTGCCAAATTTGATAATTACTTCTCTTAGGTTACAGTTGCCTTGCAGAGAGGAATGTGAACACTTGGATTTTGAGAGGGTATTTGGAAGAGAGGAAAGAGTCTAGAAAACATCTGGCAGTTGTGCTGTATTAATGTGTTATATGGCTTTTTTATTCTATGTTCTCATACTCAGTAAACTCTATGACATGTCAGTTACTTGTGAAATGACTATCTGTTGTCTGAGATGATGTTCTATTTCTACCAACCTCCCATCTGCAAGTCAGGACTGCCCGTAATAGCCCCTCCATACTGTCTTATAATTCCCTAGCTAATTGTCAATCTCTTCCTTTCAGTAAACTCTATGACATGTCAGTTACTTGTGAAATGACTATCTGTTGTCTGAGATGATGTTCTATTTCTACCAACCTCCCATCTGCAAGTCAGGACGGCCCGTAATAGCCCCTCCATACTGTCTTATAATTCCCTAGCTAATTGTCAATCTCTTCCTTTAATTTGAAAGTCTTTGAGATAGATTTTTATGTTTCTTATCACTGTTTCTTTAGAACTTTGTAGTGTGTCTGGCAAATAGTTAAAATTCACTGAATGTTTGTTGAATGAATTTTGAATAAAGCCCAAGTTTACTGAATTATTGAAGATTATTTGTGCAACTAGTTCAGTCTTTATTAGGCAAAATAAAATATTCCCACACGAATACTGAATTTTCCCATTTCTTGCCTCAGTGTTTTACAAATCAAGATTCTCTTATAAAGTGTCATATATACTCTTTTGAGACCCAGGACTAGTTGGGACCTTCTTTATCTCCTCCTTTATCCTTTTAAAAAAGTTTCTGAAGTAAGTAATATGAAAGGCACCATCACGAATAATAAATATAAAGTGAATTCTAGGAAAGAGTTACCTTCATACCACTTCTTAGACTTAGGCAGTTCATTTTAGCTCTCTAAGAGCAATTATCTAGAAGAACCATGTGATGTTAAAAGATTAAGGTAGTGTGGCTGTGCCAGCTCACATGAGGAAAAATTCTCCTTTACCAGTATAGCCAGCCAGGACATTACCTTGTGGACACATAATGGAAGAGTCACATTTTATCATTTAATTGGATCCTCAACAGGTGTATTCTGTTCTTCTGATTTGGAAAATATGAACTTACTTTGACGGTTCCAGCTGCCTGTTTCTATTCTAATACATTTCCCATTATTGCTCTATGTCCTCTTTCTCATCACACCCCTCTGCTATATTGGCGAATTTTCTCAGGCATCTCTAGAACCCACATGGTTTTAGTCTGTTTCCTTTGCTTATAACAAAATACTTGAAACTGGGTGATGCATAAAGAAAACATAAAGAATTCATAAAGAAACCGCTTACAGTTTTTGAGTCTGGGAAGTCCAAGGTCCTTCTGGTGGTGGTGACAGTGACACGTGGCTCTCACACTGCAAGATGGTGGAAGCAGAGAGAGCAAGAGAGAGAGAGACAGACAGACTCTCCTCTTTCTTCTTTTAAAGCCCTCAGAACCATGCCCCTGACCATTTTTAATCCATTCACTACTGCCTGGTCCTACAGTACAATCACCTCTCAAGTCCCTACCTTTCAATTTCCATTATAGGATTTTCCACCCTCTTAACAGTCACAGTGGGGGCTAAGTTTCTAATACATAAAACTTGGGGGGCACAATCCAAGCTTCAATGAGTTTTGGGGAGAGATTTACTACACACATAAATAGTTCTAAAAGATTATTAATTTCACCCTTGTACTAACGTCTTCTATTTTGGGTGTCATGGATTCCAGAAGTCAGCCCCTGGACTCCACTGCTGTCATCTACTGACCTGGGAGCCACTCACATTCTTGAGCAACTTTGGCAATAGCCTCTTTGTTCACTATACCACTTATCCTCTTCCTAGACCACAGTTGCTACCCAGCTGAAGTTTTTGCCCATAACAACCTTCACATCAATCTCATGCTTCATGCAATCTCTGAGCACAAACTCCAGTTTTTTAAGATGTTACATTCCCTTAATTTCACTGAATTTGTGCTTTGAC
>NW_007726612.1:423102-473510 GCF_000696425.1 Galeopterus variegatus
ATTTCAACAATTATCTTATTTTCACGCTCAATTTCCTCCATATCATATCTTTCAATTAGAACCAAGCCATTTACAACTCTACATTTATTTAAAACTACACTGTCTGAGATGATAGCCACTAGCCACATGGTCTACTGAGCACATAAAATGTGACTGATCTGAATTGGAATATGCTAGATGTATGAAATACACACCAGATTTTGATGATTTGGTATAAAAAAGAATGTAAAATCTGAAATCTTATTAATAATATTTCATATTGGTTATGTGTTATAAATAATAAGATTTTGGATAATTGAGTTAAATAGAATATATTTTTAAGTTAACTTCACCTTTTTCTGACTACCTATTTTTATATGCTTACTAGAATACTTAAAATCACATAACATGTTTTGCATCTATGGTTTGCATTATATTTCTGTCGGGCACTGATAATTCACATGTATCAATCCATACATGTCCTCAAATGTCAATGCCTGAATGTTAGACCTGGTGGGAGAAATTATACACACGTGTACTTCTAACCTAATATGTCTATTTTTAACTCAAAATGACCATCACTACTTCTAAGATGGGCTTTAACTTGTCCCCAATGGGCTCAGTCCCTCACAATTCATTCAGCAAATGTGCATTCAACAAATTAGGAGTTGAAGACAGAGCAGTGAACAATAGATTAAAATTCCTACTGTCGTGATGTCATGAAAAAAACAAGGCAAATTAGGAAAACATATATTAAGTTATTTAATTTAATTGTCTAGTCCGAATTAAAAATGTGACTCATGCAATGGGGATAGAAAATGTCAAGAGAGAAACATGTGGTATTCATAGATATCATGGCCTGAAAAGTCCTCATTGAGTGTGGCATCCAAAGGAAGTGAATAAGCTGAGCCAGGCTTCTTGGGAAAGTGCCCTCCAGGTTGAGAGAATATCAAAAGCAAAGTACTGAGCAATATTGGTGCAAATCTAGTAGCTTCAAGAGACGCCACTATGGTTGAAGCCAGGGAGCCAGAGAGAGAGAAGTAGATGGGTCAAAGAATTTGGAAGAGAGGAGAGGGTAAAGGGACAGAGCATAGGCTGTTCAAATATGACACTATGTGGACTTTAGCTTTTATGCAAAGTATTTGGAAGGTTTTGTCCAGTGGGGTAACATGATAAAACTTAATTTAAACATTATTCTGCATATAGCATTGAGAAAAGAGTGAAGGAAGATGAGATTAAAAACAAGTAGAATGGTATCAGACAATTGAAATAATCCAGATGAGTGGTGTCTTGTGCCAGGGTGTTAACAAAGAGGTAAAGTGCCCTTTTCAGAGGGGCAGTAAAGTCTCTAGTTATTTTACCTACATCTCAACCCAATATTATCTTTTTCCTTTTCTCAGAGGAAGAACTATCCCATCTCCTATCTAAGATTAATCCCCTCATAGTTTTCTGGATCAAGCCCACTTCCTGTTTGTCACCTTTATTAAAAAAATTATTAATTGTATCCTTTATTTTTGTTATCTCTAACTTTTCTTTCCCTATTGGTTTAATAACTATGAACTTAAGAAAATAAGTGCTTCCTCTAACATTCATTGTCTTCCTGTCGCATTATTAGCTCTATTTTTTCAGTTTTGCTTCCTGAGAGTGTAATCTGTAATTACTTTCAAAAAGCTACATAGAAATTTCTAAGTTGTATATAAAACAATTACAGATTTGTAAAAATAAAGTGTGTGTTACTGGCAACCCTAGTTCAACTGCTCTCTGCTTGGGAAACAAATGACTCAAGAGTCCCAGATGTTGGTGTGAGGTTAGGATGCTTTATTCAGGAAGCAGCAACCTGGGAGACAGCTAGGCTAAATCTGTCTCAGGGTCCCACATCTTCCACAGAGGCTTAATGTAGGAAAAAGTGTGAGAAAAGGGGAAGGAGATGTTTTTCTGCAGAACAGCAAATTCTTCAGATTGTTCCATCCTCTGCAGTTGGTTTTGTGATTCTTCAGCCTTGACCATCACAATGCTGATGTTATTTTTTCCTGGAACTCCTGCAGTTTCAAAAAGGAGCTATAATGATTGCACAAATTACGATTTACATATGATTAATAGCTTCGTTTTTCTCCACAGTTTCACAAAGCTCACAGGAGTTAGTGAAGAACAAAGAATCAAAATGGCTGTGCTTTCAAGATGGCTGTGCTCTTGATTAGTTGGAAAAGTGATTTTCTTTTGATCACTATCATGTGTTTCTTATCTTCTTCTGAGAGTAGAACTGAACGCATGCACCTGTCTATCAAGCACCCTTCCTGAGGGATATGGTATTCTCAGTTTAGCCTTTCACCAGAAAATGATGTACTAATGAATTTTAAGCATCCCAGCCTCTCACTTCTAGTGACCTCAGAGAGATCTTATCACTTTATTTACATGGTCATATACATTTTTAAAATTTTCAAAAATTGCATGCCTTAACCAAAATTAGTTCAGATTGCTTGCTTTTTCCATTTGGGTTTTCCTTTGGCACTATTCTCATTTGGGCTTAAATGAAGTAGACCCAGGCATCAAAGGAAAGAAGATAGATTGGGAAACCTACAATTTAAAAAAAAATTGTAAAATTTCAATTAAATAAGTAAGAAACTGTAAACTCCTAAATTGAAAGTACATGTAAATATTTAAATTTATTTAGTGAAGACCTGAGAGAAAATGTAGATAAAATTAATGAAACACAAAACAAAGGTAATAATAAATTGAAATAATTCTGACACTGAGATTCTAATTATAATGAAAAATGATTTCAGATCACATCAAAACTGTAGCTATTGTAAAGACAGTGATAAATTTTGAATACAAGTAATTAATAGGCTTTTTTAGTTTCATAATCCAATTAATGAAGTGGAGTAAATCATATAAACATGTTGGAAAAATGTTTGTTTCTTGTCCATGTGACATAAAATACTGATATGAACAAGAATAACAAAACTCATAAAACAAAAGTCAGGAAATTAGTGACAACTTGGCTAATGACTGTTGTCAATTCAAACAATGTTTAAGATTAGGTACTGCAGAAGAAAACTTGAAGTGCTCTGAAATCCTACTTCTTATATATGAAAGATATTCATAGCAGTTTTCTCAACTTGACAAAAATTTGAAAATATGAATTTAAAAATAATGAAGAACTGTTAGAAATTATGAAAAATAATTTAAAAATTGCTCAACACTTCTATAGAAAATACTGAGTTATCTTTGCATAGAAAAATCTTCTTTGTATAGAAAATATCACAATACTGTTGTCAAATGTGGAGGCATTCAAAGACTATTGAGCCAAAAATTAAGGGCGGGGGGAGTATTATAAAATGTGTCAGGGAGTTAATAAAAATATATATTTTTTCTGAACTTTCTCATGTTTGTAATATTTGCTAGTGCTCAGTTTTAATCTGTTGCCATATGTCCTCCGAATGTAAATAACTATTAATGTTATGACTGATATTGTTGGAGTGAGCAGGACTGAAGCCATGCTAGGACCTAAAACCACGTGGGCTCCAAAAGATTTTTAAAAGACGCAGTTTTTTTCCTCGCATGCCTTTCTGAGTTCCCTCTTTTCCATAGTTATTTGATATTTTGGACTTTGGTTACGGGGCAAGATGATGTTATTTACATGAACGTAAAGTTGTTTTCCAGCCAGGCTGAAGCTGCAGACTTGCATGTACTATCCAGACATTGGGAAACCAAGGAAGACACCCATAAAGCTACGCTGATTCCACCCCTCTAGCAGAGACCGTAGGATAACAAGGACAGGAGCAGAAACCAGGCAAGTCTTGGTGAGACTGCTCCTGGCCCCTTGCACATCTCCTTCCCTCCCGTTTTTCATTTCCCATGTTCCATTCCTTTGCCTCTTCTTTAAAACACCCCTGAAACCCTAAAGTGCTGACACAGTTCTAGTCTGTCTCCTCAGACATCGGATAATAAACTTCCTGCCTTGCACCAACATTAGGCACTGACTAGTCTTTTGTTTCTGAGCGGAGAGTAGCAGGACCTGGATGCCAGGAACAATTTTGCATTTACGATGTTCTATTCTTTTTTCTTAAGAGTCCACCCACCTCTGAATTGGGATCAGCTTCAGTGCTCACAACTGGATCTGCATTTGCTTTTGCCTATTTTTCAGGCTTAGCTGAGCATATCGAAAACAAGAATGCAGGAAGAATACATAAGTGTACCAAAAAATAAAACAAAACAAAACTTTTGTTTTAATATGTGTGAGATGTTTTCAAACAGATTTCACAAGCAGTACTGACTGAACCCAAAATTAATTTTCTAATTTTCATTTCTTAAAATTTGTAAGAGTATTTTTTTTTTTGGTATAGACTTTTAAAACAATCAATGGCTGTTTTTAAAATTACTTCATAAAAATATATAGCAAATCAAAATATGTTCAAATTTTCTAAAATACCTGCTTTGTGCTAGGAACTCTTGAGGGCCATTCAAGAGCCCCTTCTTTCAGTGGGACTTTGGAAGAAAATTAAAATATGTGTAATTGTTGATTGTCATAATGTAGGAAATAGACAGAGCCTTGTGATAAAGCATAATAGGAAAATGGAATGCTACTTTAGGTAATATGGTAACAGTACCTCCCTACGAATGTAAATTAAGTGTTAGACCTGAAGGGTAAGAAGAAGCAGCCATAGAAAAATCCCAGGAAGAAACTTATATATAGGAAAGAGCAAGTAGAAAGTCCATAATAATATTTGTGTTTTAAGTTTTGTTCCTACTTGTCAAAAATGGTCTCAAAAGACCATTAGAACCCTGTGTAAAATAAGCTTCGATGCAAGTTGATATTTGCCTTGAATTAATTATCAAGAAACAATATATGACGAGACCTGACAACTCATTGCATCATTAGGAAAGGAGGAGTTCTTGTTAGGGCTGTGACAAGGCAGTCCTGACCTTAGTGCTTTTTGAAGAAATTTTGTACTAGACAGCTTGCTGAAACAGCTCTCCGAAAAGTAATGTAGCAATTCATCACCTTCATAATTGATAATGTATCCTAAAAATGATTTCATTTAAAGACAGACAAATAAAGGACACCATTTGGAAGGATGTAATGAATTTGAAAAACCAAGGAAATTTGAAATAGGACAGCACACTACGAGTATAATAGTCTGTACAAAGTCTATTAATATGCATTTATATTGGTCATGCAGTACATGGCAAGGTCTTAGAAGTCAACCTGTGTGAATTAAAACACCTGTTCTACTTATTAGCTCTTTAACCTTGAATAACCATTTAAACTTTTTGTGTCTCAGTTTCTCAATAATAAATGATGACAACAATATTTACCTTACAGGGTTATTTTAAACATGTAACACAGAACTTCTCAAACAGTAGCTATTATCATAATTAGTTTGAATGACATTTTTTTTCTTTGAATGCTATTGCTTTAATGTTTACATTAAGGTAACCAATTAAAGGAAATCGCTGTGTGATAATAAGGTAGGTAAGTTTGTTACACAACATTACAGAGTACACATTTTAGTCAAGGAAAGTGCACACCTAATTGTCACCCCTCGTGCCCATGATTTGAGGGCCCGATTCCTACTGGCAGCATACCCATTACCACAAATTACTTTTGTACCCCATGTCCCCCACCCAATTATGCCCCAACCTTCCTCCTCCTCCCCCCCCCACTCTACTTTGTAGCCCTAGGAATATTCCCTCCCTCTGTAAGACCAACGCACTACTGTGGTCTTTCTTTCCTGCCTTCCTTTCTCTCTTAGCTCCCACATATGAGTGAGCCATGTGGTATTTATTCCTCTGTGCTTTGCTTATTTCACTCAACATAAGTTTCTCCAGGCTCATCCATGTTGTTGCAAATGGGAATATTTCACTATTTTTTATGGCAGGGTAGTATTCCATCATGTATATATATCAAATTTTCTTCAACCAGTCATCCATCAATGGATATTTAGGTTAGTTACATATCTTGGCCATTGTAAACAGAGCTGTGATGAACATGGGAGTGCAGGTATCACTTCAACATGATAATTTCCATTCCTCTGGGTATATACCCAGCAGTGGGATTGCTGGATCATTCAGAAGATCTATCTGTAGTTGTTTGAGAAAACCCCATACTGTTTTCCATAGTGGTTGTACTAATTTATAGTCCCACCAACAGTGTAGGAGTGTTCCCTTCTCTCCACACCCTCACCAGCATTTGTTATTCACCGTGAATGACTTCTTAAGATATTAAACTTCCTAACTTTTAAACCATTTCAGACAATAAATAAAAATACATCAACTGTTGGTAAATGTACAAAAAAAGAAAAAGAAACACTTTGGTTTAAAATGTGCAAGATGTTTTCAAACAGTTTCATAAGGGATACTGACTGAACTCAAAATTAATTTAGTAAAATATTCCATCTTCAGGCTATGGTATTATATTTGTCAGCGTTCTCTAGAAAAATGGAACCAACAGGGGGAAATATATACATATATATATATATATATATATATATATATAAATAAATATGTAAAGATATGTAATTATATATATTATTCCACATATAATTTATATACACAAATCATATCATATCATATTACATTATATCATATTATAAAAGAGTTTTATTATAAAGTATTGGCTCATGTGATTGTGGAGGCTGAGAAGTCCCATGATCTGCTATCTACAAGCTGGAGACCCAGGAAAGCCAGTGGTATAGTTTGAAGGCTTAAAAGCTGGAAGACCGATGGTGTAGATTTCAGTTTGGGCCTGAAGGCCTGAGAACCAGGAGCACTGAAGGGAGAAGATCAGTGTTCTGGCTCAGTCAGGTGGAGAGCAAATTCAAACTTCCTCTGCCTTTTTGTTCTATCCAGACTCTAAAGGGATTGAGTGATGCCCACCCACATTGGGTAGGGCCATCTGCTTCACTAAGGTTACTAATTCAAATGCTAATCTCTTCTGGAAACACCCTCACTGACATACCTAGAAATAATGTTTTACCAATTATCTGGACATCTTGTGGCCTCGTCAAGTTGACACATAAAACTATCAGGTATTAATTATGGTCTCTTTCCTTTCCTTTTGTTGTATTTAAATGTTTAGAGTAAACTAAATATAATACATTGAATCTTAAATATAAAATAACAATGAAATCTGTATCTTCCATTAAAAATAACTTTCAGTGAACTGATCTAACTGAAATCTGTTACTCACCTTATTCCAACACTACTCCCGTGGTAATTCTTGGTGATATAAATATATACATGTATGCTCTGTCCAATACCCTGGGGCCTCTCAAGGGTCAAAGCTTCTCTCCTTTGAGAATCTTGTCCACCACCATACCACAGCCTGTCAACCTTAAGTCACAACTTACACCTTGTCATTATTAATAACTGCAGCCTGTCTAGAATCCCATTTTCAAGACTCTCATTCTCTAATCACCATCCCATCACATTCCAGAGTTTTTCCCCTAGTTCTAATGTTAATAAATCCTCAGATCCCACCAGAACTTAGGATTTTTGCTTTTGTCCACTCTCTCACCCCTTCAGTTTCTTATAAGCATTTCCTTGCATACAACCTAACTCTCTTGCTACTCCCTAGCTTTCTCTTTGTTTGGCTAAACCTCAGCCCCTGTTATATCTAATGCTGCACCTGTGCCTGAAACTGTGCAGCTGCATGTCATAAAAGGAAACACACAATTGGCTGACTGGTTTTGATAAATTCAGGATGCTCCTGATCATCAATTCAGTCTTTTAATGTTTCCTGGCAATCACACAGCATTTTACTCCCTCATTCAGACTCACACATGCCTAGAAGACTCCTCCCTGATGTCTTCTCGCTCTTTAATTCTCCAGAACCTCTTCTCCCATATTTTTTTCTCATCTGGTGACTTTGCTTTCTCTTTTACTGAGAAAATGGAACAGAGTACAAACGGATTTAATGGAAATTAAGTCCCATAAAACCCCATAAAGACAACATTATCTACCCACTTCTCTGTAACTATGCTAATATAATCAATGTTTGATCTTGATAATATGGATGTACTCTCTGTGCTTCTAGAAAAGAACAACATTTATATCTGTGTACTTGATTCTGTTCCTTCTTAATTCCTTAAAGACTTCAGCTACTTCTTCTCTTTCCAGCAATCCTCCCACCATTCCCCTTTACTGGAAATCTCCCATCAGAATATACAGTCAATTGTATTTTTATCATCCTAAAAATCTATTGACTTTATTATTCCCCGGAGTTATCACCCAATTCCTTCTTGTCCTTCACAGGAAAATGCTACACAGTGATACATTTGGTAGCTGTGTGTTCTTTTCTCATTTTCTCTTAAAAAACAACTCCAGTTGGGCTTTCACACCAAGCAAACAGCTCTTATCACTAATCACCTTTACTTTGCTAAATCCAATGTTCACTTCTAAAGCTTCTTTTCTCCCTTGACTTATCAGCCTTTGACTTACCCCTCTCTTTTAAACCTTTCTTACCTAGTTTAAGGACATGAAAATCCCCTGCGTTTCCTCCCACATTTTTGGCCTTTACTTCTCTGTCTCCCATTTCTAATCTCCTTCCTTCTGCATCCCCTCATTCCCTGACTCCTTCACATCGGACATATACAAGGCTCCACCTTCACACACCTTATTCCAATGTGCACACACCTGAATCTCATCCTGGCTAATAGCTGCCTATATTATGCATATAAACATGATTCCAAATGTTTATATTTCCATACTTATCTATCCATCATCTCTCTCAATATCTCCATTTAGGTTGTGTGTGAGTATCTTAAACATAAGTTGATTTTCCTCATACATTCTTCTTGTGAAATCCCCATCCTCAGTTAGTAGGCATTTTACTCTCTCAGCCGTTGAGATGTTCGAGTCAAATCCTTCCTTCCTTCCTTCCTTCCTTCCTTCCTTCCTTCCTTCCTTCCATCCTTCCTTCTCACACAACATCTATTTCACCATCAAATCTTATTGGTTCTGTCTTCAAAACACACTTAAATTACAATATCTTCAGATTGCATCCACTACTACCACTTTGTTGATGGCCCTATCTTCTCTCTACAGGCTTCTTACCGTAGTGTTCTAACAGATCCCCTGTGTCCTCCCCGAGCCTCCCTTACCTCGTCTATTCTCATCTCATCAGCTGGAGTGCTGCTGTTAAAATATAAGACTAGTTATTCTCTAGTGAAAATTCTCCAATCCCTCCAATGTCTTCCCTTCTCACTTTAAGTAAAGGTCAAAGTTCTTTAAATGGCCTCAGTTTACGTAGCATCCCCCCATCTTCTCACATTATCTCCTACTGTTTTTTTCATGGCTCATTCTGCTTTAGCCATACTGGCCTCAAGTCTTTGCCTCAAAAACAAAGTGGGGGGGGGCAGAGAGAGAGAGAGAAACAGATGAGAGACAGATAAGAGAGAGAGAGAGAGAGAGAAAGAGTGAGAGAGAGAGATGACAACAATTCATTGAATTTTCAGAAGCAGAGAACAAACCTACTGGAGATGGGGGTGGGGGTGTTGGGGAGGGGCAGGTAGGGTAAAGGGCATAAAGAAAAATTATGATTTGTAATGATGAATATGCTAATAATAATAAAAAGAAAGAAAAAAACAGTTTTAACTCATGAAATTTTTGTTTCCTCTTCTTGTTTAAAATACTCCTCTCACACATATTTGCATAGCTAGTCCTTTCATATTCTTCAGGTCCTCTCTCAAAATGCCAATGTCTTTCAGTTTCTCTTCTGTGTTATCCACCCTTTTATCTATGTGGGATTCAAGTTGGATATTTTTATTTTTATATCTTCCAGTTTCTTGATTCTCTCAGTTGTGTATGCTAAAGTCTCACACTGTGATCTTGGTTTCAGTTATTCTGTTATTCAATACTAAAATTTTCATGTGTTTTTTTTAAATGTTTTTTTCTTATCTGCCACATTTTTTAATCTTGACTTTTATTTCCTTGAGTGTATTAAGCATAGTTAAATTAAAGTCTAGGCTTCAGACACAGACTCCAACATACAGAGTCCTTGTAGGTCTGTTTCTCTCTGTTGTTTTCTCTTTCTCTATGCAGTCTTGTCTTCTCACATGCCTAAATAATTGTGATTGAATGTGTTGCTTACATATGCAAAACTTTTTAAATAATTTGAGACCTATATATCACCCCCAGATAAAATTTTTATTTTCATTTGGGAAGTGGCTAAGAGCAATAGAAGCCTGGAATCATATTAATGCAATTTCAGAGATTAAGGTTATTTGAAGCTGACATTTAGTTTCTGCAAGGATTACCTCTCTTTCACATCACTCTCACTTTTAATATGTATAATACTTTTGAGGGTCTCAACTCAAAACATAAATGAAGATTATAACAAACATTTGTCCTTGATGGGCCTGGCCTGCAATTTATGTATCCATATTCTATCAGATTTTCAAATATGCTGCTGAACATCTTAGACTCACTGTCACCTCTTCTAGAACAAGCAAATATTCTTATGGAAAAACTACCTCCATATGCTGAACTAAATTCTTTAGGTTTCTTTCTTCTTTTTTTCAGGTTTTGGAGACGTAATTGTTCTCAGTCTGTTCAGTTTTCTAATGACATTAAGCAGATTTAAGAAGAATTTTTTTTTTTTTTTTTTCGTGGCTGGTTGGTACAGGGATCTAAACCCATGACCTTGGAGTTGTAACACCATGCTCTCACCAAATGAGCTAACTGGCCAGCCTCAAAAAGAACTTTTAATCAACTTTCTTACATGTACTCAGCAGGATTGTTGGTTCTAATTGCTCTATATATGTTTTTCTATCATTTCCTTATCTCTTATTTTCTCTTTCTTTCTCAATTTTAGCATGGCTTCCCCAAGTCTCAGACAAAAACATTATATATAAAATGTAATCTAAATGAGTTTAAGCAAACATTTTAGCAATTATATCACTTTGAAGAAAGTAATAATTAACATCTCTGAATTGATATATGATAATATTAGGCACTCAATAACTGACAAAATGGAAATAAAATTTTAAAATTTAAATGCAAACTTTTTTAGGCTGAAAATTAAAGTATGGGCATTTTACTTTTTATCTTGGCTTTTTCCAACATGCTTTATATCTTAGGAAATAATTGCAAATTTGACAGGAGAAATACATTAATCAAAGCATTGTAGACTGGTATAACTAGACTTCTGGCACAGGTGGGATGCATTAGATCAGGGAGGTTAAACCAGAAGTTCAATAGGCCTATGCAGAGGACTCTGCCGAAACGTATTTCCAAAGTCAAGTAAAAACAAGGATTTTTTCTATTTTTCCTCCCGACTCAATATTCTAAGTTTGTAGTAGTCCCTCTAATCTGAATAGAGATAGATCATCATTTATGGCCTATTTTAATATCTGAGCCAAAGTCCAGATAGGCAGATACTCAGGACAATTGGTGGAACAGAAACTGATTTGGGGAATTCAGTTAAGGACCAAATCTAACAAGATGAGGTTTACTAAGGAGAGTAGTGTTGTTGACTATTGCTCTCATTATTATGGAAAATAATTAAGTTCATATAAGGTAAATATATTTTGTAAAATTTTTATTTTTCAGATTTATTATTCACGAAAGAAATGTGTATTGATAGCATTTTTGACCAAAGGTAAAGATGAACATAGCTTTCAAAAGCAAAAATAGAATTAAAAAGGGGAGAGGAGCTATCTAAAAATCTTTGTTAAGAATTAGCACATCTCTTTCCTGGAATCTCTTTTTCTAAAGCATGCTTTGTCAAACCAAGACCCAGGTATTGTTTAAGGCTGAATTTTCATAGCTCTCAGTAATGGAAAATGCAGAGACCTAGCTATAAGATAATAACAATGAACATAGTCAACTAAGGCTCATACACCTGAAAAATTAGCATCATAGGCTGAAATTTTATGCATTTTGGTCCTTCACTGAAGAAAAAAACAAATCACCATCTGCTTCTGCTTGCTCTTGCATGCTTAGGAATATGGAAAACGGAAGAGTAGAGCTCCAAAATTCTCTAGCCTTTGCCTGGCTGTATTTGGTATGGAAATTGGGAGAAGAAGAAGGTAGGAGTGTGTTAGAAGACTAATGGATATTTCCATATATTTTGTACTCAGAGGGTGTGTAATACATGTGTATGTCTTTTATTCACTTTGCTCCATAAAAGGTATCATCTAGGTAACACTGATCATTGTAGCCTTTATCTTTAATATGCTCTGCCACATGCAGTTGGCAAAATAAATTTCACAAATTTGAATAAAAAAAATTACTTGCTTTGAAGAGAAAATTAGATTTCCTGACATCTCTATGAAGGGCAGCAACATATTAAGAAAGAGAAACTTTCAGACAAAACCATAACAATCTTCTCATGGCTCTTAAATACTGTAACAATATAGTCAAATTAAATATATTCTTTGTCCTCACAGCTTCTTACTTCGCATACCTGTTTTTCCAATTGTGAATCTCTATTAGTTTTTTTATTTTTCTCTGGGAATTTTTGCAACTTAGCCCTTAATGATGGTGCTTAAATTGATATAATTAAAATTTAGATGATTGACTAAATTTATGAATTTCATATGTATTCTAAAAAATATATACAAGTACATTATTTGTTCTTGGTTACGTTTGATGTATTAAGTGGCTAGGCTGGCACACAGTCCCCAATGTTTTAATCAAACATGACTCTAGGCCCCACGCAGCCTGGGTGTGCCCAGTACTGCCGCAGAGGCCCTGGCCCTGGGGGTGCCCGGGTAGAGCAGGTGGCCCAGGACAGAGGAGCAGAGTGGGCTTGCTGTGGGCCAGGGGCCCGGCTGGAGCTGCTGTGGAAGAGCTGCAGGGCCTTTTGTGATTACAGATCTTGAGATGCTTCTCTCTCCTCTGTGTAGTTGATAGTCTAGGTAGTGAAGAGATGGCTGACAGTGTCAAACCTTTCTCCTAGACCTTGCCAGGGGAATCAAAGACTCTATCTGGGGCATTTGTACCATCTCAAAGCTAGATGCTCCAATCCAGCAAAAGAGAGAGGAGCAACATCCAAGAAAGGCCAGTAGCATCCTGGTGCAGAGGAGAGCATGCAGCATAGAGTGAGAGCAAGAGATGAGCCACACATTGCTGGTTTCCAGTGCAGTGCTTGGAATGGCGGAGTATAATGGTTGTCTCCTCTCGTTTTATCAAGTGTTTATTCCTGTGCTTCAGTCAGTAAGAGCCCAATTTACTGGTCATCCATCATACAGGGAGATGTCTGGTCATGACTGGAATTCTTCCTCACATCAATTTTCAGGGTGCTCCCTCTGTGCTGAGCAAAGACGTGAATGCCATTTGGTTTCAGGATATAGCTGATCTGGGCTGAGCCCGTGGCGCACTCGGGAGAGTGTGGCGCTGGGAGCGCAGCAGCGCTCCCGCCGCGGGTTTGGATCCTATATAGGGATGACCGGTGTGCTCACAGTGCTCACTGGCTGAGTGCGGTGCGGCCGGTCTCAAAAAGGACAAAAAAAAAAAAAAAAAAAGGATATAGCCGACCTGGCATTTGAGGGATCAGGAAGGAAGCCTCACCCATTCCCTAGTGTCAGCAAAATAATTGCTGACATGCTCTTTTTACCTTTTGCTGCAGGCTCTTCTCCTCATCCAGGGGATGTTGGTGAGTCTCCTTCACATCCATCTTGTTGGTCAGCTGGTTAGTCTCCTGCATATGTCCCTTCTCTACTCACTATGCTGCTTCAAATATCATTGTTTCAATGAAGGAACCGAAATGCACCAGCGGTAGTCAGAGAGAGGAATTGGCCTTGCCACTTTGGATTCGGTTTGCCTTTGGCTTTCCTAAGAGCAATGTAGTCCGTGTACACTATCAGCAGCTGTCTCTTCTCTATTCTCTTTCCTTTATTCATTATCAGCACCAATGAAACAAAGACCCCTGGCAAACAGACCTTTTCCAGTTGCTCCTCTTCTCCTTTGTGGTCTTCTTAAGCAATAGCTCTTCCACAAGACAGTCTATCTGCAGTCTGCCCTGGCCAGTTCAGCCTCTGTAGAAAAGTTCCTTTCACACCCATCTCTTGCCAAACTGAAGGCTGCTGCCTGCCACTGAGATGCCTGCCATCCAGAGGGTACTGGGGGATTGGAAGGAGGATGTGGTGGATCTTTTCCCTGTTTACCTCCCCTGACCAGGGAAGGCAGGACCCTCTCTGCCAAGGCCCCTATGCATATCCCCCTCTCTCCAAAGAATTGGAGTTTTTGTCTCTGATGCACACAAAACAGAATCTTCCTGACTTCAGTACATGGATTTTTAACACCACTGTGAATGTGAAAGGACCACAGGTTTTTCTGTAGCTATCTTCTAGCATTTGCCAGTCTCTGTGAATGCAATAGTTTGTTTTTCTCCTGTGCCATTTGTCTTCCCACCTCTCCTTCCTGCCTTCCACTACCCTTCGATGAATGGATTTTGTAATTCTAGATTTTTGTTTTTCTCCTGTGAAGTACATACATTTGATGTGGGAGGTAAATGAGCATCTCAGTTGCTCCTTGTCATTCCCTTTATAGCCATCACTGTCTTGTTTCTTGTAACTCACGTTAGGTTTTGCACCACTGCAAAACAAAAAACAAACAAACAAACAAACAAACAAAAAACCTGAAGAGATGGGACAGGAGGAAAGACCTCACAGTCAGATCTGCTGGATTTTGATTTCTTTCTCCCCCTTGAAGGGGAAAAAGTTTTTCCACTGGCACGTTTAAAGTTCCCCAACTGTGGGGAGGTAGCAATTAAGGATAAAAGCCATTGCAACAGAGAATGCTCAGAGAACCTGAACTTTCCAACTCTGGAGGGTGGAAATTTACATTGGCCACTACCAAGTCTGTCTGGAGTTGCAAAGGAATGTTGGGTGGTGCAAATAGGAACTGAAGGGGTAAACTTATTAAACCATTCAAACCTGTGATTGGTTGGTGTTTTGCTGGTATTTTAAGAGACTAAATATGTCAAAACACTTGTACAATTTTAAAACGTCACAATTAAACATCAGCTGGTTCCCTCCCCCTGCCACCCAAAACAAACATGACTCTTAAGTGCTGCTGTAAAGGGATCTTGTAGATGTTAGGTCTGTAAGCAGTTGACTTTGAGTTAGTGAGATTATCCCAGATAGGCCTCACTTACTCAGTTAGGAGGCCTTAAAAGAGGGCATGGGCTTTCCTGTGAGAGTAAGAGAGAGAGAAAGAGAAACGTATTGAATCTCACCACTGGGTGACATCTCCTGCCCATGTGTGTAAGGTTGCAGTCTCCTTGTGATCTTCCCTTCCTGTCTACTTAATGGGCTAAAGACTGCAGACTTCAGACGTAACTAGACAAGCATCCACAATTGCATCAACCAATCCTTTATTCTCCCTCTCTCTGTTTCCTCTGTCAGATCTGATTTTCTGGTTGAGCCCTGACTGATAATTTGTGCAATGCTTTTAACAAAAATCACATGTATTAAAAGAAAACACATTTCTGAACTATAACTTAGAGACTAAATGTCTTTAAAGAGTTTTTAATGGATGTTCCCATTGCATTTCTTCAAGAGAAGGGCAATTCATTTTCCTTACTTGTCTTAGATTGGTCCTGGTCAAGATTCATCATAGTGATTTTTTAGAAGACTCTAGAGGAAGAAAATGGTTTTCATGTTGCACTCAGGCCTGCCTTCTCATAATGCGGTCAAGTTTATTTCTCTTTCAGAGCATGCTAAATGGGATAATAAAACTTATAAAACCAAGTGAAGATTCTTTAGGAAATAATTTTCCCTTAGCTACAGAGAATATAATTGAAATCTTTTGTTCCATTCCACAGTTATATATTCTTTTCATAGTTTATGGATTAGGCATATTCTAGTAAGTTTACTATAAATTATAGATAATTTTAATATTCCATGCAATGTAACTTTTTTACAGAATAAAATTAAGTTAAAAAGTTTTGGGAAAAGGGTTGATATGACAGTGGTTTTCTGGCATGCAATATAATGTTATACAGAAGCAAATTTTAGCTGCTGAGATTTTCTCACCTATGATTTCATGTTCCTAATGCAGCAAGTTTTTGGCCTCAAAATCTTTTCTGTCACTCAATCTGGTACTCTTGTGGACCACAATAATATCTTTCATGCATAATGAATATTTTAATGAGCCTCTGATTCCAATCTTAGAAAATTGATTTCCTCTTTCTGTTTCACGATACATATATTGCCTAAAGGAATTTAACCCTGATTCTTCTCATCACAAAATTCTCTATGATTGAGTGTTATGGTTTCATAAAGTAAATTAAGTTACTATTGTATAACTATATCAAGTTCAAATGGCTATATATTAGGTTTTAGAAGCAATAAATATCTATATCCTATAACACACAGGGTACTTCGTTAATGAATGATTTTGAATATTATATTTTACCAATTTTCAAAGAGTGGTTTTATTTTCAGTTATTTCATACGTTAAGAAAACACACAGCTTCTCTCTTTGAAAAGAAACTGGATCATTTTAGTATTTGAAATACATTAGCCAATTAATTATTTTAATGGGCCTCTAAAAACTAATACACGTTTTTTAAATGACTACCCATAGCAGAGGGTATATGTGTTTTGTTATTCTACCTATTAGTTATATAAAAATAGCAATGCCATAATAGTTCAGAACAGTTCTAATTCCATTTGGAACAATACATCTATGTCATATTTCTACTATTTAATAACAAATTTGTCTGCATTTCAAAGAAAACCTAAAGAAATAGTGTCTTTAAAAAACAGCAACATATTTGTTTCATATAATAAGTTGAAAGGAGTCCGGGGCTGGCATGGCCAGTTCACCTATGCCCTCAGAGATGCAGGCTCTGTCTTTTCTGTCTGCCATGTACAGTGGGTAGACCTCTGTCACTATACTTACCAACTCATCGGAGCAAGAGTTATACATGTGCATATTACAGGATGAAAGAAAACGAAAGTTTAAGGGGCAAATTGCTTCTACATACCAAAACTTGCCTTTGGTCTTATTTCATCGATATTAGTAGTCATAGTATCATTATTTGATTTGGGAACATGTTTCATAATCAGAGCCTTCCACCTATATCTTATGGGACATTTTTATGTTTTGTGAATCCCCTACTTGGAAGGCATGTTATTAGATAGAGTATTTCATTTCCTACCATACAAAAAATACAAGTGAAAAAAAAGTTGGTAATAGATGGTGAGTAAATTAACATTGCCAAATCTTTTTTTATTTAAATTTTTTTTCTTATAACAAACTACCTCAGAACCTAGGGTTTTAAAATAACAATTTTATTTAATTTTCAAACTTGGGGTCATGAATTTGGGAAAAACCTCTTTGGTTTGTCTTTGATCCACATCTCAGCTAGGGTGTCTGGAAACAGGTCAGAAAATTATTCATTGGTCATCAGAGTTCTGGCAAGCTTACAAGTTAGAAGAGATAAAATTTTGAGCTTGAGAATATCATGGAATCCCAAACATGAAGTAAAAAAATCCCAGAGTGAATGGAGATATAGAAAAAATGAATCTGACATTCCAGTTTCCCCTGGATGCACATGCTAATTTCTTAAACTGCAGAGATTAAAGAGATAAAACGGTAAGCACAAAGCCTTTAAAGGCAGAGAAAAGTTTTAAGCAGTCTTAAAGTGGTAGGGGGACAAAAATGGGTGATAGAATCTGCCAAAAAAGAAAGAACTTAGAATATCCCAACTCTCAGTGGAGAGCCTTGGTAGAATAACCTATAGGTGTAGGAATTAAATCGGAAGGAAAGTCCTATAAAATCTATATTCAACCATTAGTCAGCTCAGTTCCTACTCTATATGCCTGACAAATAATAGATTAAACTTACCCTAGAAGAAAATAACATTATCAAAAATCTTAACAATGTTCCATACACAATATCTAGCTGTGGCGAGTTGAATTATGTCTTCCAGTATCGGTAAATATGACCTTATTTAGAAAAAGGGACTTAACAAATGTAATCAAGCTAAGATGAAGTCATATTGTATTAGAGTAGTCCCTAAATCCAATGACTGGTGTCCTGATGAGAAGAGGAGAGGACATGTACACCAGGAATAAGGCCAAGTGGTGATGGAGTCAGAGCCTGGAGTGATGCAGGTATAAGCCAAGGAATGACAAGGACTGCCAGCAGCCACCAGAAGCTAGAAAAGTCAAGAAAAAAAGATTCTTTCCTAGAGTCTTGAGAGGGAACATATAGCCCTGTCAACAACTTGATTTTAGGTTTCTGACTGCCAGAACTATGACAGAGTAATCTTGCACTGCTTTAAGCCACCCAGTACTTTGTCAAAGCAGCCTTAGGAAATGAAAGCACCAGCATTTAATTACATGATACCAGAAATATTAAAAAGTAGACCTAGATAAATATTAGCAGTAGATTTAGACCAAAGAATGACACAATTATAATTACCAGAATAACTATTAAAAAAAGAGAAAATTATTCTAAGTGAAACAACCCAGGTACAGAAAGAGAAATATCACATGTTCTCACTCATAATCAGAAGCTGAATCCATAAATAAACAAATGAACAATAAAGAGAGATAGAGAGAAAGAAACAGCAATCACAGTAACATTCCAAACTTTTAGAAAACCAGAGGTGGAAAAGGGGAGGGGAGGGGGAGTGGGAGGGGGGCTAATGAGTGATTGGTCAATGGACACAAAGAATGATTGTGTACTGTAATGATGAATAAGCTAACTGTACTGATCTAACCACTACACGTTGTACACAATTAATGAAAATCAACACAATACCCCACATGTACGTATAATAAAAAAAATTAAATAAACAAATAAATAAATAAATAAATAAACTCTGGCATGTTGAAAACTTAGAGAATTAAAATTGATAGAAAAAGGTCAGGTGGAACATCTAGAAAAAATATATATTATATATATATAACATATAAAATAAAATTATGATCCAAATAAATAACTTTAACAACATATTGGAATCAACTGAGAGGAAAATTAGTGAGCCATAAGAAAGATCAGTAGAAAACATTTATTTCAAACAATGAAATTTTTTTGTGTGTGTGGGGGGAAAATATCATTTTTATCTTATTTTATTTATTTTTGTATTTTTTTATTTTAACTTCTCTATACACTGTAGTTCATTTTCATGACCCTTTATCCATTCCTCTTTCTCCTCTCTCTCTCTCCCCTCTCCTAACACATCATATCTGTTCACTTGTCTTAACAACTTCAAGGAATCATGATTGCTGTGTCTTCTCCCCCCCCACTTTTTATTTGTTTGTGTGTTTATTTATTTATTTATTTTTAGCTCCCACAGATAAGTGAAAACATGTGGTATTTCTCTTTCTGTGCCTGACTTGTTTTACTTAATATAATTTTCTCTGAGTCCATCCATGTTGTTGCAAATGGTAGTATTTCATTCTTTTTTATAGCAGAGTAGTATTCCATTGTGTAGATATACCACAGTTTCCTTATCCACACATCTGATGATGGACATTTGGGCTGGTTCCAACTCTTGGCTATTGTAAATAGTGTTGCAATAAACAGTGAAGTACAGGTATCCAGGTATCCCTTCAACATGATGATTTCCATTCCTCTGGCAATTCCCAACAGTGGAATAACTGGGTCATATGGTAGATCTATCTGTAATTGTTTGAGGAACCGCCAATAAACAAAATATTAAAGGGACAGAAATATTTTAATAAGCTTAAAGGCTAAAAGAAACGTAGTACAAAGGCGTAACAATTTTATGATTGGAGTCCCAGAAAAGTAGGAGACAGAAAATAAAGCAGAAAAAAAAATATTTAAAAAGATAATGCTTAATAATTTTCTAAAATCAATGTGAAATATCTATCTTCAGGAAACTCTTTGAATGTCAATAGCATCAATAAGCATAACAATATAGCAAAACAAGCATTGATAACAACAATAATATCTTCAAAAAATTCAAGAATAAAGGTGCATTACTTTAAAAAAGTAAAAATAAGAAAGAGGCTGACTTTTTAATGAAAATAGAAGAATATACATATTGGAATTCATAGACCGAGTCCATGTATAATAAAGAACTGTTGAATAATGGTGATTTATGTATCCATCTCAAGAATTTAGAAAACACAAAGCATCAAAAAGAAAGAAAAAAGAAGGCAATAATAATGATAAAAATAGAAATCAATAAAAGATAATATATATACAATGGAGAGAATAAACCAAATCAAAGTTTTCTTTGGGATGGAGGAGAAAGATTAATGAAATTGATCAATTATGGCAAAATTAGTCAAAAAATAGCAGGAATAAAAAAAGGAGACAACAGCACAGATTTTACAAATTTAAAGATATTTATAAAATGATGTTATGAACAATTATGTCCAATAATACAAAATGCTTCTTGAAGATAAAATAGCAAACATCTTTGACTTTGGAGCAGGTAAAGATTATTTCTTAATCTAATGTAAAGATAGCATAGATCAATTGGACTACATTAAAACCAAGAATTTCTGTTCATTGAAAGACACATCCCTAAAATTATGAAAAGAGGCCACAGAGTGGAGGAGAATAGTCACAATATTTATATCAGATTAAGAACCTATGTCCCGAATAGAAAGCTTCTATAATCAATAATAATAAGACAGAAAGTCCAAGTTTTAAAAATGGGCAAAAACCTTGAATATACACTCACAAAAGAGGACACACACACAGTCAATACATATATATAAAAGGTGCTTGACCTTGTTAGTAATGAAGAAAACACAACTCAGAATCATAATGTGATGCCACCACGTGATGACCACTACCATAGTGAAAGGTAAAATACTGAACTCGCAGTCAAGACTAACAAGAGTTAAGAACGTGGAGCAGTTAGAATGCTCGAACAATGCTTGTTATTCTTGCTCATATCATTTGGAGAAACTCATATACTCCAATGCAGCAATTTCTATTATTGGGTAAACACCCATTAGAATTGTGTACTGAAGATAATCTACAAGAATGCTCACAGCAATGCTATTTATGATAAATGAAAACAGCAACCAAATATTTGTCAACACTAGAACAGAGAAAGATATAATACGAGTATCACAACAAATCACCCTATGGCAACAAGAATGAATGAACAATTGCTATATTCACATGTTTGAATCTCACAAACACAATGTTGAACAAATGAGAACAGACACACATATATACTGAATAACTCCATTTGTAAAGAAACAAAACAAAACAAAACCCAAAGACAAGCGACAAATCTATAGTGTTAGAATTCAAGATAACAGTTATTTTTAAATGTGGCTCAATTACTGGGAGGGGTAAAATTTGGACTTTCTGAGATTATATTTGGACTTTCATTGATTATATTTTATATCTTGGTCTGGGTGCTCATTACACATTTGCTTTCATTTTGTTAAAATTTATCACTTTGTACACCTTTCTGTACATATATATATATACAAAGGTACTTCAAAAAGGACATGGAACAGTAGAATTGAAAGATAATACAAATCCTTCCATGAACTTTCTGAAGTGCCCTCAAAATGTACCCTGAAGTACATTGAAAAAATACAAATAATGTTGATTAGTAGCCACAGTGGCCAAGGCAGGTGATGAAGAGAAAATCACCTGAGCTTTAGAGTCAGGTAGGCTTGTGTTTGAATCACAGCAGTGCAATTTCTGTCATCTTAGGAAAATTATTTAACATCTCTGAGCACTCAATTTAATCACATTAAATGAGCAATAATAATATTTGTTTGTGACATGAATTTCTATCTATTCTCTCCTTTCAGAGTTAAAAGAATTTACGTGGTGTTTGGGATGACAACGGGCCTATCTTTTAAAACAAGCAAACAAACAAACAAAATTTTTCATTGTGTATCACTAACAGTATGTATTCTTTTATTGTTTATGTTCAGTGCCAGTAACTATGTTAAAGTCTGAGGTACTAAATTGAATAATTCATGGCTTTTTCTTGTAAACAACTTGCAATTTAGGGGAAATGCAAGAAAAATTCTGTCTCATTTTGAAATGTAAGCTCTATGACAACAGGAATTGAACTTGTCTTGTTCACTCTCTTAGTCTCATGGGCTAGTATGAAAATGTTTGTTGCGTTAAGTAACAGTCAATAAATATTTGTGGAATGACTGAATTTACAGATGCATAAATGAAAACTGGCGACCTCACGTGTTTTAGGTGGAGAATGAAGGAACTTGTGTGCACCTATATCTAGGAGGATTAGAAGGCTCTATGCAGAAGGGAAAATTTGGTTTAAAACCTGAAGGGTAAGTAAGTGTTCATCAGTCTGGTTTGGTGAAAGAGAAAACTGGAGACAATATAGCAAGGAAAGAGAAAACATTCTTAGCAAAGGAAATGTTATAAGCTAAGAGTACTGAGATTTTTTTCACCTGCTAGAAAGAACAGAAAATCAGAGCAAACTGAAAGTAAAAATAATGGAAGAAGCACTGTTTCTTTGGTACCCTAAATTTTCTTTAAATGCTCCCTACAATTATGATGCACTGGTTTGGCAGTTTTGGTGATTACCTAGGTCTGCTATTCCCAAGACCAGCTGCCTTCCAGATTACAGAGCTAGCTTACCTTGCTCTTCATCCCCCTGGGCTCTGTAGTGTGGATGAATAACTAATTTGATCAATGCATTGTTCTAAGTTTCCATAAGTAGTTCGTTGGAGCATGGCCATGTTCATTCAGTTATGTATTGTCTGTGGTTACTTTTATGCTGCAAGGGTAGATTTGAATAATTGTAGCAGAGACTATATGGCCCACAAAGCTTAAAATATTTCCTACATGACTCCTTAGAGAAAAAGTTTGCTGACCTTTGCTCTACATGCCTGTCAACACTTAGCATTCTCAGGCTTTTTCATTTTAGCCATTTCAGGGGGTATGTAGTGCTATCATATTGTGACTTTATTTGCAGTTAGCTGATGCCTGATAATGTTGACCAGCTTTTTAAACATTATTTATTTATTTTTAATTGCTATACATTGATTGTATATATTTATGGGGTACATGATTATATTTCAATACATATATATAATGTGTGATCAAATCAAGGTAATTAGCATATTTGTCACTGCAAAAATGTATTATTTCTTTGTGATGAGAGCATTTGAGCTCCTCTGATCAATGCATTGAGCCATCTGATCAATGCATTTAAGTCACAGTAATCACAGCTTACTATGATTACTATGCCTTTGATACCGTTTCAAAAATTCTTATCTAAAGGAATGGTTAATTTGAGGATTGTGACCTCGGTGGGGTATTTTGGGACATTCAGTGTCCTTTCCAATATGGCTCAGCTTCAAGGCTTAGTTTCACTGTTCCCACCTTTGTTACATCTTGCCTGATCTCCCAGCACAGCTGTCACTCTGACAGGGAGAACACTCCTCTGTGTAACAGTTCTCACGTAACTGTTATCTGCACTTCCCTTAGTCTACGCGTTCACTGGAGGCAATGCTTTTATTTCCCTTTTTTGTAGTCTTTGTGCCCAACAATGTTTTGAGCAATCAGAAGTCAGTCTATAAATATTTGTTGAATGAATGAATGTATACAAAACAGACATTGTCTATCTTAAAAGATATGACCTGACAATATGTGATTTTCTCAGATACACAGTTTATTTTAAATGAACATGGGCTTGTTCTAAAGTTAAGAGTTTTGTGGCAGACACCAGGATTGAGGTTCTAGTATGAAATATCTTCTATGCAGAAGGTTTTAATCTTTCATTGTTAGTTTCTGATTATGATTCCCAACTCACCATCGAACTTGCCTGGGACACCAGCTTATCCAGTGTGTTGACTTAGCCCTCAGGCAGCAAGGGGTATGTTTATTAAGATATGATCCAGGTGGGAAGATACCATATCTTTGGTGAATAAATTTATCAACAAACTGAAAGATTCCTGGGAAGATGGACTGCATGTTCCAGCAGCATCTAGAGGGCATTGATGAGAAGAGACATGGTAAATATGCCATTGCAGTACATATTAATATTAATAATGTATACATTGCTAAATATTAATAACAAATACATTACTGTATCAGGCATTGTTGCTTTGTTTCTAAAGCCTATTTTATCCCTTACTCTTTATAGCAATCTTATAGTTTAGGTGAGATTGACCTTTCGCTCCACTGCAAGGGTGGGTCTGATTAACATAACACCTAAAATACGGCTCACTCTCCTTACCCAGCAAACAGCTCCATGGCAGAAAGACCCAAGCTGCTCATTTGATCATGGCAATCTCCTGGCCACAGTTATCAGTTCATAACATAGAAGGAAAATCAGACAATTAAAAGTACTATTGACACATATATAAAACTTTATTTCCACCATCACAAAATAATTTCCTGAATGCATATTTAATATAGTGAAATTTTTTCTATAGTCAGGAGTGTGAAATTATCTGAAACACACCTGCCTGTTTTTTGACTGTGTCTAAAATTCCATTCTGTATATTATGCATTCTCCATGGGAGTGGTGTTGCTCCCAATAGAATAAAAAATTGGTTCTTGTGGGAATAGAAAAACAAAACTTAAATATTACAACTCTGTGTGCCCCACCCCCCGAAGACATTACACATACAGTATACCTGTGGTACTAAATTTTTGGGGGAAGGGCAATTAGGGAAAAAAATCTTAAAAAGCTAATTAGAGGGGAAACAATGGGAAAAAATAAAGGTTGAGAAACACTTCTATAGATTATATGTGGTAATATATAAATTCTCTACTAGATTGTGTTAGTGTCTTCCCTTTCTTGCTCCACCCTACTTCTCATTTTTATGTGATGTATGCGAGCTAATTGTATCAATAGTTCAACAATCCTCTTACTGGGAAGTCAAATCTACAGAAGATAAGTTGTAAGTCTGCAATGTATCTACAGACTAATTAAATGGATCCCTGGGGTCATTCTCAATTCTGTGGTGGGCATGGCAGTCAGCAGCAGTGTTCCCTGAGAAGAAAGCCCTTGCAGATAGTGCAAATGCTAACTGAACTCGTGTGTTGTCTGGCTCTGCAGGGGAAAGAGGAAGGAATATACGACAACTTAATTTGTGTGAACTAAGTCACTACCACAAATGTCAGAACAAGTTGTAAGCAGAGAAGATAAATCTCACCCTTTTCTGGGGTCCTTTATCTTAGTGAAGGACATGGTCACAAGTTGGTCAGAATGATACTAGTCCTTGATCCCTTCATAACTCTGCTGTCATCAAATCCTGACGATTTTAACCTCTAAATATCTCTTGATTTTTCTAGTTTTTCCATCTTTAATACCACCAATTCTTTAGTTCAAGTTCATTTTTCATCTTGGCTACTGTGATTGCCCCTAAACTGTGTCTCTGGCCATTCTTGCAATCTCCCTTTCCGCATCTATTCTGTACACCGAAGCTAGTTCTTGTGTTTTAACATTAATCCTAACTGGTTACTGGTCTGCTTAAAAATCATTCAGTATCTTCTCACTCTTCTTTGTATAAAGTTCATTGCAGCTCTGTTTACAATAGCCAAGACATGGAAACAACCTAAATGTCCACTGATGGATGATCGGATAAGGAAAATGTGGTATATACACACCATAGAATACTACTCAGCCATGAAAAAGAATGAAATTCTCCCATTTGTGACAACATGGATGAGCCTGGAGAAACTTATGTTGAGTGAAGTAAGCAAAGCACAGAGGGATAAATACCGCATGTGCTCACTCATATGTGGGAGCTAAGAGAGAAAGATGGAAGGAAAGAAAGACCAGAGTGGTGTGTTGGACTTGCAGAGGGAGAGAACATTCTTTGGACTACAAAGTGGAGTGGGTGGGAAAGGGGGAGGGGGAGGGAGGTTGGGGCTAATTGTGTGGGGGACATGGGGTACAAATGCTATTTATGGTAATACATATGCTGCCAGCATGAATCTGGCCTTTGCATCTTGGGCCCAAGGGGTGACGATCAGCTTTGTATCTCATGAATATTCATAACCAATAAAAAGGAAAAAAAAGAAAAAAAACCCCCCAAAATCATAAAAAAATTTAAAAATAAAGCTCCTTTCAGAAGGAGAGAACAGAACTGTGGTTACTAGAGGTGGGAAAGCGGGAGGTGGGTGGGAGTTAGTGAGAAATTGGTCAATGGACACAAAGAATGATTATATTTTGTAATGATGAATATACTAATCATCCTAAATTGATCACTACACATTGTACACAGGTATTGACATTCAACTCTGTGCCCCACAAATATGTATAATCAAATATGTCTCAATAAAAAAAAAAGTTCAAAATCTGTGTAGTAGTAATTTATTTCACTGTAACAAATTACCTCAATATTCAGAAGCTTAAAACAACACACACTTATTACCTACAGTTTCTGTGGGTCAGAAATCTGGCTTAGGGTCTCTAACTGCTATCAATGTTTTGGTCAGCTCTAAAGTTATGTCCAGACTTGACAGGGGGAGGATTTGCTTCCAAATTCACTCACGTATCTTTCATCAGGTTTCAATTTTTCACCGCCTATTGAACAGAGATAGCAGTTCCTTCTTACATGGTAGCTGCCTTGAAAGAAAGAAACCATGAGAGGGACGGAGTGAGATAAAAGTCACATATTGTGTAACCTAAACATGGAAAAGACCTGCCATCACTATTATAATTGAAACATTATCCTAAACACAATGCCATGAGTACCAGGGGGCAGAAATCACTGGGGGCCTTCTTAGAAGCTGTCTACCACACACCCTAATATGAACCTCCGCAGTCAAGCGCCCACTTTTTTCTGTGCACTCGTCTTAAGACATACTCCCTTAACTCTCCCCACACCTGCCCCTGACCCTCTCTCTTTCAGCCTTTTCTGTTCTTCTGTGGCTTTTTGCCACAGTATCAATATTCATATTTTCACCTTTTTCTGAAAAGCCTTTGTCTTTCATCTTTGTATACTTAACTCTTCTTCATCTTTTAGATTTTACATTTATTGCATTATTTCTATTTTTTCTCTATTCTACCTTAGGTCTCATGAGTAGAGTTATCAGATAAAATACAGGATTCACAGTCAAATTTGGACTTCAGATACAGAATAAATAAATTTTTATATAAGAATGTCCCAAATATTTCATGAGACATACACTAAAAACGATTTTTTCTCTATCCAGAATTTACCTTTAATTGAGCATTCTGTATATTTCTTAGATAAATGTGGGAATCCTACTTCTGAGGGACACGATAAACTTCCCAGTTCCTAGGTCAAAGTCTGGCTTTCAGGAGACATTTCATTAATATTCATTGGATCAATCTGTAACAGTAATTTTTATTCTTGAAGATTTTCAGAAGAAACGAATTATAGAATAAGGAATATATTATTCCTTAGTTGCTTAATAACCCATAATCATTTAGAAAAATTCACTTCCTGCACTTTTAAGCAGGTTTTCCCTTTCAATGAACTGATATCAACTATTCACAGTGAAATTGTAATTCTTGTCTAATTTATTTTCATCTGGCAGATCCTGGCATTGACACTCCCTATCTACTGGAGAAAGTAAACTTTATTTAAAGTCATATGAGAGACAAAATTGTAAAATTGAAAGCTTTGTAATTTTGAGCTTAGTAACATAAACACTTTCAGCCTCAGTTATTTTTTCATTAAAATTATATTAAGAATAAGGTTGATGTGAGGATTAAATAGGTCAATGAGAAAACAGTAATAAGCTGAGCACTTGGCACTTAAAAGGCACTTAATGAATCTCCTCTTAAGTCCTTCTTTCCTCTTTATCACATACATATTTTAAATTAGGCCAGACAATATATACTGATGAAAATGAAAATAAGAAACCTCTAAAAATTATTGAAGACTTCAAAAGCAGTGAACATGTATTCTTTTACATTTCCAACCTATTTAGGGAATTAGCCAAACTACTGTAAATAGAGGTAGTTGATACTTGAATCTGTTTCATTGTTTTGCTTCACTTTAATTTTCTGTTTTTATTAGAGCTGAAATATACAACACTTTTTCTTTCTTTCTTTCTTTCTTTTTTTTTTTTTTTGCTTAGGAATAAAAATGGGTGAATAGGGTATAAAATGATGTTCTCTGTAATGATTAAAATCTTTAGCACTGACATGAAATAATAATGAGCTTAAACAATGTCAGAGCACAAAGAAGCAGAAGGATCATGGAGCAGGAATAGCACGTTTTCGGTGCAGCCCTCCCCACACAGGATGCATCATTTAATTACTGGTTCAATGCAAGGTTAATAATTGCTATCAACTGTCACATTCATTTAAGGCTTTTCTGAGAAGATATTAACAGTACACTGACATTGTACAGCTTTGGATTTCTATCAAGTAAGCATACCAGGAAAGGAAACTTATGTTGGGGACTCCATTATACAAGATACAGGCAAATGTAGATTTCCTGCGGCAGTTTAGCCAGTTCGCCTAGTGTAAACAATGTTTAAAATCTCATAAAAATCTGTAATTTCTCATACCTCCTAATAGAATTCTGGTGGAGAATAATACAGGTTAAGAAGACTGCTAGACAAGATAGCTAATATAGACCATATTTGAAGATTAGATTTAGGTAAATATTTCTCAAAAATAAAGATTATTATTTTATTCAAAATAAATTTTAAAATATCCTGAATTATTATACTCAAATACATCAGCCAGTGTGTGTTAATACACTAAAAGGAAAAAAAAAAATGGAGCATATCTATAATATGATCAATCCAAAATGATGTGCCTTGTTTTATAGGAGGGGATAATCTTGAATGTACAAATTTCAAGCTGGTTAAATAATTAGAGACATGACATTTATTTTTAAAAAACACATTTCTTTTGATTGACTTGGAAGGGCTCAGCCTTTTTCTTCACATATGCAGGATAATTTAAACATACTGATTCAAGAAGCTCTTAATGCCCAAATATGTCTATATTCTGTTTATAGAAGGAATAAAAGCTCAAGTTTGTTAAAAAAGTAGACATTTGGCTTAGAGGAAATGTGAATCATATCATAAAATTGTTACCTGTTTTTTAAAAATACATTTCACTTGAGAAACTGCTGCTATAAAATGTTAGACATTCAACAGTAGTTCATTTATTTTTTTTCCAGTTAAAATTTTACTTAAAAAATACATATTTTATATTTATTTGTTTTTTAAAATATTTGTACTTTAGAAACAAAGTTAGTGTTGACCGCTTCATATACTCATATATAAAAAGTGACTATACTAACATTTTCCCCCTATAAGTGTATCCTGATAATCTTCTTAAATGACTTACTTTCCCCCTTATTCGACCTCCCACTTGAATCAGTCATCTCAAATCTGTTATGTTCAAAACAGTGCTCACGATCCCCACTCCCCTCACAGAGAGTTACTGTTTCCCAAATCTTCAGTTCCACTGTTTATGTACTACCTGAGTTATAAGACTAAGCATTACTTAGGTTCTTCTCATCTCACATCATGTTTTCAGCCAAGTCTCCTGTCAATTTACCTCTAAACTGCAGCCCAGCCTGGCCACATCTCTCCATGTCCAATGCTAATATTCTGGTATCAGTTTCCATAATCTCATGCTTGTCTGATCTACTTCCTAAATGGTTTGCATGCTTACACACTGCCTTTCCTTCAGTCTGTCCCCCAGTGAGTATCCAGAATGATCTTTCATAGATCAGAGCATGTCCCTTCCTTAGTGAAAATGGCTTTTCATCTCATATGGAGTAAAAGGCAAAAAAGGTGTTTCAAGATCTGTCCTCCATAACCTGGAGGTCTTGTACCTCCTCCCTGTTCCCTCAGCCTAGTTTTGCTACTGAATTTATACTGTTTCTGAATGATACCAAGTCCTTTCCCGCCTCAGGGAATGCTTGCTTTTCTCTCTGCCTTAAATGTACTTCCTGATATTTTATAACGGCTCAGCCCTTCACATTATTCATGTCTCTCCGAAAATGTCACCTTCTCAGGGAACGTTTTCCTGACTACTTCATCCAAAACAATATTGTCTCTGTCAAAGCAAAAAAATTGCACCAGACAAAGTTAAGCCGCAAAGAAGATGTTATTCAAGCATATTGAAAAAGCAGGGAGAGGCCACAACTGAGCCTGAACTCAACTCCACTGAAACAAAAGGGGCAGGGTATTTCTTTGTTTTATTTTTTTTTAATTTATTTTTTCATCATACATATTTGTGGGGTACAGTTTCTTCCTTCAATACATGCATATGTTGTATAATGATAGTTAGCATACCTATCACCTAAACATTTATCATTTCTTTGTGCTTATAGCATTCAAGATTCTCTTTTCTGGCTATCTTGAAATGTACAATGTACATTATTAGCTAATGTCTCCCTAGGGCACCGCAAGTTATTCTTCCTATCTAACTGTAACTTTGTAGCTTCGCACCAGACTCCCGACATTTCCTCAGCTCCACCTGCAGCCCCTCGCCCCCTTCCCTGCCTTTGGTAACTACTATTCTACTCTCTTTTTTTTCCTCTGTTTTAATTTTATTTTTCTTAATTGACCCATGATAACTGTATATACTTAGGGGTACAATAAGAGCTGGCGCAGGGAAAGATCACAGGCCATCTGTGTTGGCTAATTAGCTTTTCCCAAAGGAAAAGTAAGCTTTCTCCTATCTTCATACAGGAGATAGTTTACAGTTTGGAGCAAGGTACCCACCTAAGTTAGGCTCCTACCCTCCCACAGAGACTGGGAGGCAGGGCCTTTATCATCCCTGATGTTTGCATCTCAAAGTGATGGCTCCCAAGTCATTGAGAAAGACTCTTCTAGGATGGAAATCTGGCAAGAGGGTTTTTAAAAGATTTACTTCTAAAAGGAGCAGAGAATGTTTACAACTGTAAGTTTTCTAAAGTAAATACTCCAAGAAAAAAAAGGTCGGGAGCCTTGAGTCAGGAAGAAATCTGAGAACTTTAAGGCTGTCTTGTTCACTTGCTTCCCTATCACCTTATCCTCTCAGTCAGCCTTATTTTATTATTTTTTTTTCTTTTAATTCGGTTATAACTTTATTTTTTCTCCATAGACCATAAACACCATAATAGCAGAAATTTTATCTACGGGGTTCAGAGCCATATCCCCAGAATCTAGATTTATTTCTGGAACACAGTAAGTATTTAATAATTTTAACAATTAATTAATAATTATACCAACAATCAGCTTATTATAAAAGCACAATATGTTGGGAAAACATGAAACATTAAGGTTATGTAAAATATATATCAGGATGCACTTAAAATTAATTGACAATTTTGAGGATGAGAAAATTAACAAAGGTGTTTAGCTATTATATGCCCATTGGCTGTGTTTAAAATGAAACACAAGCACTAAAGCCAGTATTTCAATTATAAACTGCTCCTTTGTTTGAGTATCTCTAAATCTCAAGTATAGGGTTTCACAAATCTGTAGGCAATAGTGAGAAAGAGGATAATCACTGTCATGGCCCAAGGTTCTTTGAATGCCAGGCCTGAGGCAAAGCTTCCGCGTTAATGCTTTGTTGTGGAGTGCACTTCCAGGGGAGCAGAAGAGTGATTTGTGATTCGCTGATTGCTCACTCTCATTAAATGTCTTCACTGAGGCTTTGGGAAGCTACTGCATCTCTTAACCACATCTTCAGAGAGAGTAAGGGAGCAGAGTTTATTTACCAAGCTTGCATGGCATGTCAGAGGCTGCTGGGACATGCCTGTGAGCCACCTGAGCTACCAGCAGTGGCTTCCCTGGAATGCCTGGCTTTTTATAGCAGCGACAGTGGCAATGAAAGTGTGAGAACAGTGCAAACGGTGTCTAGGGAGTCTTTAACCTGAAATCAAGGGAATTGCACACGTCTGCGAATTTTACAGAGTCCACCCTTTGGGCCACTAGAATCAGTTTACATCCTCTTATTATATCTAAATCTTTTCAGGAATAAAAAATCAGTTTTGTTGTTGTTGTTTGTTTTTGTTTTTGTGGACTGGGATATGAGAGTGGACAGTACAACTTCTCACGGTAGTAGCAAGTTGCATTTCCTAAAAAGAGTTAAGAAGTGCTGCACAACTGGTTCTGAGGGTATCACTGATAATCAGCCTGTCCCTCCTCTACCAGCGAAACTCAATTTTCTTTGCCCTGGACAGTACTTCCGTTGGTCTGGTTTGCATGTCTGTATTATGATCAAGATCTTAATCCCCAAGAGGTTGAGTTCTTAGTTGTGTAGCTTTTGGGGTCATGCAATGAACTATTTACAGCTATCACTAGTCATATAAGCACTAATATATATCCCAGTGAATCCACTTGATTCCAGACATACCTCTCTACCCCTGTGTGACAGCAATCCTAGAAGCTTATGGTGAGCAAAGTTGATTATTGCTGCCATTTTTGTAACTCCCATAGTTGCCTTCTGGTATGCTGGCAAGAGGGCATCAAAGTGATCAGATGGCACTCACAGCTTCCAATTCAGTGGAACCTGACAGAAGCTTTCTGTCCCTGGAAACCAGAACCTCTAACTGGTAGAGTTTAATTAAGATGGTGGACTGGGAAGCAAAATTCCATTATCAAGTCCCCAGACATGGGGGTGATAAGAGTCAAATCTACTCTCAGCCTTTGGATCCTGACCTATATGTTCTAGATATTGGGGATAAAGTACATTATATCAGCCATTGGATCATTGCATATATCTCATGATGGAGAATAGTATGTTAGTCCACTCAAGCTGCCCTAACAAAATATCATAGACTGGGTCACTTAAACAACAGGAATTTATTTTTTACAGTTCTGGAGGCTGGGAATCTAAAATCAGATCAACATGCCAGCTGATTCTGTTCCTGGTGAGGGCTCTCTTCCTGGCCTGCGGATGGCTGTCTTTTTGCTCTATCCCCACATGGCAGTAAGAGAGAGAGCGAGCTTGCTCATATCTTTTCCTTATAGGATTAGTATCCTTAGAACAAGCTTAACATGGGCAAGCTCGTTCTAAGGATACTAATCCTATAAAGATACTAATCCTATGAAATTAGGAAACCACCATTATGACATCAGTTAACCTTAATTATTTCTTTAAATGCCCTTTCTCCAAATATATTCACATTAAGGGAGGTGTTAGGGCTTAACATATGAATTTTGGGGGCACACAATTCAGTTCATAGCAAATAGTGTCCTCAATCCATAAGTTATTTTCCATGAGGTTGCACTTTAGCCAAGCCTTCAGGCTGGCTGCTAGTAGCTAATGGAGCACTTGGTAAGAAGAATGAATCCTATGGTCATTTGCCATAAAAAGATTCCTTGGTCAGAGGCAATTTGTGGAATACCAAGTCCATGGGGTTGGCATTTTGTATGCCTCTGTTAACACTCTAGAGCGTCTACTAATTCTAGTAATGAAAAATCACTGTCTCCTCTGAGGGACAAAAGAGCCTATGTAACTGAACTGTCACTCAATAGCTGATAATCTCATAAAGTGCCACACTGAGGAATCAGCATTATTATCTGCTGCTGTCAAGTAGGCATCCACGACTACCAATAGCTATATCAACTCTGATGAAGGGAAGCCATGCTATTGACCCCATGCATAGCTGCCACCCTGGACACCCTTTTGGACCAACGGGTCAAACAGTGAACAACCAAGGACTGAGGCCAGCTGATATCCAAGGTCAAGGCATCCTGTCCACCTGCTAGTTGAGAACTCCCTTTTGGGTGGATGCCATTTGGATGCCATTAACATAAGTTAAATATATTTTGTGTTCATTACCACAAGGACATCCAGAGAACTTTGTTCTCAGTTTTCCAGCTGTGTTTTTCCCAACCCTCTGACCAATCAGCTAAGCTATTCACTACTGTGCAGGAGTTAATGTGAATCCATAAATCGATGAATTCTCCCTTGGTATGAAATGAACAACCTTACATACTGCTTGCAACTCTTCTCACTGGAAGGATTTCCATCCACATTGATCAGCCACTTCTGAGAAGGCTGTATGTTGATAGGGTCCAGTTTTAAGCACCACCAATATATCACACTAACCCCTTGTAAAGCAGACCTGAGTTATCTCCTCTTCTGTCAGTTGGCCAGAGGTGTGAGTTGAGGAAAAAGCATCAGTGTAACAGAAGTGATGACAGAAGTGATAGGTACATCAGCCACCTACTCGTGAAATTTACCCATGCTTTCTTAAATTTTCCTGGACCACTTCAAATAAACCATTTCCAATTGACAATGGGATCCTAGTGTGCTTGCCTGACATTATGCCTGGTGGATCTGATACTGCACAGCAGGTAGCAGATAAACACCTGGAGTCCCCTGGTCTGTCACTTAGTCTCTATTCAAGCCAAATAGCATACTCAAAGGGGCGTGTGTGTGTGCGTGTGTGTGTGTGTGTGTGTGTGTGTTGAAGAGAAAATAGTCCTCTGACACAGAATGGTGTGGCCTTGCTACTCAACCTTAGATGTCTGTGCTTAGCTTTCCTATAGAGGCTTGTCAGAGAATCTGCACAGCATTCCTACCGATGTGGCTATCATTAGCATTATTTGGATCAGTTTGGTTGCATAGCCAAAGAGATAGGGCAGCTTACACTGCAGCCCAGTCCTGCTGAAGAGCCCTGTCTTGTTTTAGACCACACTCAAAATGACCAGCCTTCTAAGTGACCTAATAAATATGTAGAAGCAGTGCTTTCAAGTTACTGCTGAAATTAAAAAGTGCCACCAAGTGCTGTACCTCTTTCTTAGGTAGGGGATATGAGGAGTAACATTTTGTTCTCTAGTTTAGAGGAGGTGTTCAGGACTGTTCCAAATCACTGGACTCCTAAAAATGTACCAGTGTTGTAGACTCCTGAATGTTTCTGTTGTTTATCGACCATCTACAACGTGTATGCATCTTATTAGGGCACCTGGGGTTGTTGCCACTTCCTGTTCATCTTTCCTAATTAGACTGATATCCTTTTTTTTTTAGATTTTATTTTGTCGATATACATTGTGGTTGATTATTGTTGCCCCTTACCAAAACCTCCCTCCCTCCTCCCTTTCCTCCCTCCCACCCAACAATGTCCTTTCTGTTTGCTTGTCGTATCAACTTCAAGTAATTGTGGTTGTTATATCTTCTCCCCCCTGATGATTTCCATTCCTTTGGATATATTCCCAGCAGTGGGATAGCTGGGTCATATGGCAGATCTATCTGCAACTGTTTGAGGAATCTCCATACCATTTTCCATAGAGGCTGCACCATTTTGCAGTCCCACTGACAATGTATGAGAGTTCCTTTTTCTCCGCATCCTCGCCAGCATTTATCGTTCAGAGTCTTTTGGATTTTAGCCTTCCTAACTGGGATGAGAGGGTATCTCAGTGTAGTTTTAATTTGCATTTCCCCTATGCTGAGTGATGTTGAGCATTTTTTCATATGTTTGTTGGCCATTTGTATATCTTCCTTAGAGAAATGTCTACTTAGCTCTTTTGCCGATTTTTTAATTGGGTTGCTTGTTTTTTTCTTGTAAAGTTGTTTGAGTTCCTTGTATATTCTGGATATTAATCCTTTGTCAGATGTATATTTTGCATATATTTTCTCCCACTCTGTTGGTTGTCTTTTAACTCTGTTAATTATTTCTTTTTCTGTGCAGAAACCTTTTAGTTTGATATAATCCCATTTGTTTATTTTTCCTTTGCTTGCCCGTGCTTTTGGGGTTGTATTCATGAAGTCTGTGTCCAGCCCTATTTACTGAAGGGTTTCTCCTATGTTTTCTTTAATAAGTTTTATTGTTTCAGAGTGTATATTTAAATCTTTAATCCATTTTGAGTTGATTTTAGTATATGGTGAGAGGTATGGGTCTAATTTCATTCTCCTGCATATGGATATCCAGTTCTCCCAGAACCATTTGCTGAAGAGGCAGTCCCGACCCCAATGAATAGGCTTGGTGCCTTTGTCAAAGATCAGATGGCCGTAAGTGTGTGGGTTGATTTCTGGATTCTCTATTCTGTTCCATTGATCAATGTGTCTGTTTTTATACCAGTACCATGCTGTTTTGGTTATTATAGGGGTCATATTCATGAAGTCTGTGTCCAGTCCTATTTCCTGAAGTGTTTCTCCTATGTTTTCTTTAAGAAGTTTTATTGTTTCAGGGTGTATATTTAAATCCTTAATCCATTTTGAGTTGATTTTAGTATATGGTGAGAGGTATGGGTCTAGTTTCATTCTCCTGCATAATAAAACACAGTTACATCATAAGAAAGGTCAAAATGATCAAGATTTTATAGACTTTATGGCAATAAAGAGCAGGATTGTTAATGTAGTCCTTGGGCAAGAAAAATAATGTTGTCACTACCATGTAAAAATGACCTGATTTGAGGCCTCCTTACTGATAGGATTGAGAAAAACGCCTTTACCAGATCAAGAGCTCTGCACCAAGTTCAGAGGCTGTGTTGACAGCAGCCAGGAGCTACAAATGAGGCTAATGAGGCTAATGAAGAGTGTTCTACCATCATTTACAATGATCTATCTTTTTTTTTTTTAGACTAAGATCAGACTGGTGAATTGAAAGACTGAAAAAGGAAATATTGGGTACTATCAGCCTTACATCTTTGAAATTTGGTTTTGGTGGTGGTATTAATACCTGAAATTCCTCCTTAGATGAGATGTTGCTTCTGATTTATACTTTTGGAAGAGGGTGTGGGGTGGGCTATCATTATTTCACAAGTCAGAAAAACAATTTGAAAGTTCTGCCAGTTGCTAAGTATAATCAACTCAATTAAACTAATCAGGAAGTACATTGATTAATGTAGCTTGGCTCCACAGATGGGCTGTGTCCACTGTGAGATGGGCTTGGGCCACATCTTCATTCATTCCTTGACCTTCATTCTTCCCATAAACTTGAGGACCTTGATGGCATTTTGGACCCCTGCTTTCAGCTCACATACCGTATTAGAAAGTCTTCAAAATATATGGTTTCTCTCATTTCCTCACTGTAAAGTTCCCTGGAGAAGTGACTGTGTATCCTTTGGGCAATGTCAAAGTATGACCATATGTATATATGATATACAATACATTCAACATATTATAGGCCTGAGAACTAACTTTATATCTGAAAACTGAGATAGGGATATATATTTTTCATTGTAGTGGGTGAAAGTTTGCAAATTCTCAAACTCTCAATTACTTTTATTTAGTAATGCAAATCGAGGAACCCCCTAGTTGACTGTCCATCTCTCTTGACCATAGGAGAGACAGTTTAATTGTCGTTGAGAAATTAAAACATCTTTATTGCTACTTTGCTATTCCCATTAGGATAATTACATTCACTTTGCTTCTGACTATAGTGCTGCCACCAGACCTCTAATATTACAGATTCCTATTATCTCCATTTATATGAAGCAGTTCCATGGCAGGCTCTCTAACTTTCAATCATGTCTTACCAAGGCCACCCATCACTCAGCTCCTCAAACAGTTTGATAACATCCTCTTAGGAAATTTCATGCTGCCTTAGGGAATGAATGAATTCTAGGATCCCTCAAGAAACACGGGTAAGACCTCAGGCCTTGGAGTAAATTTATTAATTCATGCTTACTAAACCTTCTGACTCTTTTCTCAAGGATGTTTTGGCATCTTTATCTCATTTACTGAAGACCGTGTTCATATTCAAGCTTCAAGGCACTAGTTCATTACACTAGTAGGACTGGTCCTTGTTGTTTTTACCAGAATATTTAATTAAGTCACATGAGTGCACCTTGTCAGTTATTTCACTCTATTCAATTTTATATTCTACCCCTGCACATTGTGTACCACCATGAAGACCCACTCCCAAGTATTCCTCAAGGCTCTGACTGAGCTTCCGCACAAGTGCTGAGTCATACTTAGACTCTCGCTATTGACCTAGAATCATTGCTCCTTTCCAGATCACCACTTGCCTGTACCTTATTAATTAATCATAGCTGAAGCTTTAGTAGTTATGATGCTACAAATGATTTCTGCACTGACCTCAGATATTTTGGCAAATTCCAAATGTTTACCGTGGTCATAAGCTTTCCAGGGTAAAAGACTCTTGCCGCTAAACTTCTTAGCCTGGGTACCTTAGAAACGTGGGCTGGATGCGAAAGTTTATGAGCCAACAGTTTATTATGGCTTCACAAATCCCAGGGATTGGCTTAAAGGAGACGTTTGAGTTGATCAAGGAAGAAGAGTAAATACAGGAAAGTACGTTACTGAATTTCATGAAAAATTGAAATTTTCAGTTGAGGTGAATGTCTTCAGAGTGCCTGAATAAAGCTACTGCATGTCTGAACCATAGCTTGTGGGGAGGAAAGGAGGCCAGAAGATTTCATCCAAAATCTCTTATCTTCCCCTGGTACAAGCTCACTGAGTGAGGACAGTGTCAATTCAGAGTCTCAGCAGAAACAAGGGAGCTCAGGTGGAAGGTGAGCTGTGGGTGTACAGAAGTGATGGAAGCTCCAGAGTCCAGTCCCAAAGACGCTTTTGACAGGGAAAGCCTTTGCTAGGGCAGCTCCAGTCAGAAAACAAAGTAGATGCAGTGAGCTATGGCACGCATAAGCCAAAACTCGTATAGGCACATTTATGTATTTCCTTAAGTTTTTATATAAATTAAGATCTTAACAGTAATGTTGCATAAATTATATAATTACTTATTAGTCATTAATTTAGTACCTAATGGCTAACAAAGATTTGAAAGCAACTTTAATATAAGAGATAAAGATGAGCAGAAGGATAAACATAATCAAAAAAATAAGAATTAACTTAGGTAAAGTAAAAATTATAGTAGAAAGCAAAATGAGTGAAGAAACTATAACATATGTAGGTAAAGAACTAATGTAGAAAAAAGTTAGTAAATTAATCTGTCTGCATTCAAACTAGTACCTAGCAGTATTCATCATTTGTAAATTTCATAGCCTGACAAGAGTGGAGGTTTAGCCATATTTGGAGTAAACATGTAATAGTTTTTATAATACTTATTTTATGTAATATAATCTGCAAAATAGCAATACAAAACATGTGCAATGATAATTAAAGTCAGTTGTCTACAGGATATCATCTCTGTTCTCAGTCTTAGGGACTTTAAAAAATAGAAAATAACATTTATAGTCCCTCTAAGGAATTTATGTACTTTCTTACTTCATATAATAATAATATCTGCTAAAGCATAATATACAAATAAGAACATTTTTATTCTACATTAGCTATTTGTATATTCTAAGTATTAATCCTTTGTTGGATGTATGTTTGCAAATATTCTCTCCCATTCTGTAAGTTGTCTTATTAATTGCTATTATTTACATTGTTAATTAATATTGTTTACTGAGCACACATTATATGTGATTTTGTGTAACAAAGAAGTTCTTAAAAAGATTATGTTGAAGATATATAAGTAATAAACACATTGGAATTATATGGCCAAAGCAATTATAAGTAAGAATAATTATAATTATAAATATTCTAATTTATAATTATAAACTTATAATGTATAATTATAAAAATCTTATAATTATAAGATTTATAAGTAACACACACATAGAAATTATATTTCCAAAGCAATCCTAAGCAAAAAAATAAATAAAACCTGACTTCAAACTATACTACAAAGCTATAGTAACAAAAACAAGCATAGTACAAGTATAAAAACAGACACATTGATGAATGGAACAGAGTTGAGGACCCAGAAATCAACTCAGGTACTTACAGCCAACTGATCATCAACAAACACACCAAGGACATATTGGGGAAAGGACAGCTTTTTCAGTAAATGGTGCTGGGAAAACTGGATATTCATATGTAAAAAAATAAAACTAGACCCACACCTCCCACCATATACCAAAATCAACTCAAAATGGATTAAAGACTTAAATATAAGACCTGAAACTATAAAACCTAGAATAAAACAGGGGTAACATTTCAGGATATAAAACTGGGCAAAGACTTTATGAGTAAGACAACAAAAGCACAAGCATCATAAGAAAAATAAGCAAATGGGGTTATATCAAGCTAAAAAGCTTCTGCACAGCAAAGGAAACAATCAACAGAGTGAAAAGACAACCTACAAAATGGGAGAAAATATTTGCAAACATACATCCAACAAAGGATTAATACTTTAGAATATACAAAGAACTCAAACAACTTCACAGTAAAAAAAAAATAATAATAATAATCCAGTTAAAAAATGGGCAAAGTGTCTGAACAGACATTTTTCAAAGGAAAACATACAAATGGCTAAAAAGTACATGAAAAAATGCTCAACATTATTAATCATCTGGGAAATGCAAATCTAAATTGAGATATCATCTCCTCACCCTAGTTAGACTGGGTATTATCAAAAAGACCAAGAATGACAAATGCTGGCAAGGATGTAAAGAAAACGGAACTCTTCTACAGTGTTGGTGGGACTGTAAATTAGTACAGCCATTATGGAAAAGAGCGTGGAGGTTTCTCAAACAACTACAGATATAACTGCCAGACAATCCAGCAATCCCACTTCTGGGTATGTACTCAAAGGCATGGACATCATCATGTTGAAGGGATACCTCCACTCCCATGTTTATTGCAGCCCTATTTACAACAGCCAAGTTATGGAACCAACCTAAATGTCCATCAACGATGACTGGATAAAGAAAATGTGGTATATATACACAATGGAATACTACTCAGCCATAACAAAGAATGAAATCCTATCATCTGCGGCAACATGGATGAGCCTGGAAGACATTGTTAAGTGAAATAATCCAGGTACAGAAAGGGAAATAAGACATGTCCTCACTCATAAGTGAGGGCTAAAAAAGAAAGAAAGACAGACCACAATAAAACTTTGAACTTTCAGAAGGAGAGAACAGATGTATAGTTAGGGAGGGGGAGGGGAGTTAGGGAGTAACTAGGTAAGGGACATAAAGAATAACTACAATTTGTAATGATGAACATACTAGTAATATTGACTTGATCATCTCATACTGTACACAAATACTGATATTCAACTCTGTACCCCATAAATATATATTATCAAAAATAAATAAATAATTTTAAAGAGGCATTAATTGAAATCTTGTGCAATATACCAGTGAGGAAAAATGATGCAGTATTTATCATTGTACTAAGTGCCATCGGACCCCAATTAAACAAAATAATAATGTTCCTGAATGAAATAAAAATTGCTTTAAAAAATTTGAATTCAAAACCATGATTTTAGCTTTAATACATATTTGTACCTAGACCTTAGGGCAACTTATCGATGAAAAAGCATTCTAGGTCTTTCTAGATCTTCCCATAATGAATGTGCTTGAACTGGATGTAAGACATGTGCACCTTAGAGAATGCTGAATTTTGTTTTTTAGTTACCTGAACCAGTATAACCTTGAGACTTATTTGCTTCTCTTTGGGTGCATGGTTGGGGTATGAAGATAAGAGTTTACATCTAAGTTTTTAAGTGGAGTTTCCCCCTCTAGATTTAACACAATATCTATCAATCACATACCAAAAGCACTTTATAAGGAGACTAAAGACAAGAAACTAGTTTCTGAATTATTTAGTCCCTGTCACTCTGCATCTGACAGTATCTTTATATTCCCCCACATTGAATAATTTGTGCATATAGAAGTCACTTTGCCCTCAGATACTGGAAGATGATAGGCCAGAAAGAATATATGCTTCCCACACAATTGCATTAGGAACTTGAGCAAAAGAACAGAAGAATGTATTCTTTTTTCTCACTCTTATGATTTTACTTGGATCTACTTCACTCTGTCTTGTCAAGTGATTGAATCCCACCTTACAACTTCAATGCTTATGCATAGAGCAAACATTTGACAAAAGAGTGGCCAGGCTGCCATCTCCTGTGATGTTTGTGTTAGGCTTTGCAATACAAGAGCATCACATTCCCTCTGCAGTCACCTGAGGACCCGCCTGTAGTGGGGCAGTCTGACTCTCAGGCACACTTGCTGAGTCTGGGCACCCACCAAGCTGCCATGCTCCACAGGAAGGTAGATGGCTGGTGGCTTAGTTTTTGTAAATACTCCCCTTAGGTGGAAAATCTCCAGCCTGGAAACCCACATCCTACTAGTCTATGTAGGACCATTCAGACAAGTGTAAATCAATATTTCAAGTAATGTTTTACAGTAAGTTTATACATATGATTAATTCCTTTAGCTCTATTACAGCAGAAAATAAAATAATTACATGGTCACTTGGAAGAAAGGGAAGTCAGAGACTCACGTTCTTGAATTTCATGAGGAAAGAATCCTGTCAGGAACCCACAATAACTTCAAGCTCACAAGGCAGAGTCACACACACATTCAAAGTTTATTGCAAAGCAACAGTACACACAGACAGTGCGTGTGGGTGTCTCCTTGCAAATGAGAAATGCCCAGTGAATTCTTAGGGAAGGGTTTAGATGCTGTTCCACGGGTTAGCTGGTTAGCTCAGTTGGTTAGAGCACAGTATTATAACGCCAAGGTCAAAGGTTCAGATTCCTGTACTGGCTGGCCGCACAAAAAATAAAAAATAAAAAAGATCTATACTTTGGTCTGGGATGGGGGTGTTCCTCTGTCTTAACTAAGGGGAAGAATATTCAAGAAAAAAGGGGAAGAAAAGGGGTTTGAGTGCCCTTTTGCTTGAGCAAGCTTTTTTTCTGAGAATCAGAAAAAAGGGGTGTTTTGGTGCTTTTTGTAGGTGCAAACGCTTTTCTGAGAATCAAAGACAAGGGAACTTCTTTTGTACTTTGTAGTTTTGTTCTTGCTTAGAAAACCACAATACTCTGAAGAAGGGTGAGCTGATTGGTAGGACGGTTAAAGTATTGTTAGCTGGTGTCAGCTGGAGCTGCCTGAACGTCCATGAGCAGCCTCCCTGGGGCAAGTAAGTCCCTATTCTGTCCTGCCGCAAAAGATCTGTTGCTATTACATTAGTAAATACTTTGGGTCCTGTACAACTGAACAGTCCTTAATATATTGCCATCAGATGTCAGAGTATTATTCTATAACCCAAATATCTTTGAAAATCTCTGCATTAGTAAGAAAACATAAACTTACAAGTCAATGTATTAGTCTTTGTATCACAGATAGAAAAGACAGAGTAAATTACCCCTCTTCAGTAAGAATATACCATCGTTTTTTTCTTTAGTCTTCCCGGTAAAGCTCAACCATCAGAGAGCTATTTGCTTTTAAATTTTAAATTCCCATTTCATGTTTTCGAGGATATCTTTTTCTCTTCCACGGCCTGTCTGAAGTGATATTACTGCCAACGACAGACTCCTTTTCCACTTGGACGTGGTTTATAGCCAATAATGAGATACCAAATTTCATAACTAATCAAAATGACAAACACTGAAGCATATAGATGAATCTCAAGTTCTCTGTTAGGAAAATTGGGGCCCAAGCATATCAGCATTCCCAAATTCACTATCCTTTTCAGTCTATCCTGTTTCTCTTACAGAAGACAATTCTGATAAGAAAGACATCTGGAAATATTACTAGAAAATTGTGAAATCAGTGAAATACATTTTAATACTGCTTACTTTCTGTTAAGCATTAGTAGAGCCCCTTTGTTTTATGGGAGTAAGAAGGTGGAGTTATTAATTTTATTTTTGGCACCTAAGAAAGATATTTCACCTGTTCCAGAGGAGTAAATAAGTAAAAGGTAGAGCTAGGATTTTACTTCTGTTCTTCTTTCTTTTTTTATTGTCTTGCAGATAAATGGTGGAGAGAAACTTGGCCAGATTTCCTTCACTTCTAACATGGTTATGAAATAAGATAAACTACCATTTGCAGAAGCAAAACCCAAAAATTCCCTTGAGCATGCAAAAAATTAAAAACAAAAACAAAAACAAAAACAAAACAAAACAAAACAAAACAAAATCCCCACAATACTTTTTTCAGTTTTTGGTCATTTTCAGCTTGCAGTCTTGCTCTGCATAGCAAACATAGTATGTGTTTCACAATGTTAACATTTTAAATTGCACACTTTCCAATCAGATTAAAGAGTTACAAATGGTAAAAATGGTTTTAGTACTTTGATAATTCTTTGGTTTGAAATTTCTTTTAGCAGTGAAATCGCTGGTAAACAAAATAAAAATTAAAGCTTTATTTCATCCAGTAAAGGAACAGAAACACCAAATTACCATTTAGACATTTTTAATTATGTAATATCTGATTATCTTAATTAGATAAAACTATCATTCCAGCAAAGTTTTATTCCTAATATCTTGTGAAGATTTTGTAAATATAATTTTGGAAAGAATGCCACATCAATTTCTTTTTTCTTTTTTTTTTCCTTTTTGTCTTTTTTCATGACCGGCAATGGATCGCAACCCTCAGTGTCGCGCCCGTACCGGACCGGGACCGGCAACGGGATCGCAACCCTCGGTGTTGCTCCCCGCACCTTGCTCAGCCAGTGAGCGGGAACCGGTCTGTATGTGGGATCCAAACTCTCGGCGGGAGCGCCGCCGCGCTTCCCAAGTGGCGCACTGTAGCAGTGCGCCACCGGGCTGGCCCCGCATCAATTTCTTATTCTCCTTTTACCTTCCAATTTTTGCAATGAACCATTATACAAAACAAATACCCTACTCTGAGCTTATATTACAATATATAAAATATGAAAACACACACATACTGTAGAGTAAAAATATATGTTTTTCTATGCATACGTGAGTGTATCTCTTAAGACAGTAATCAGGGTGTAATTTAGTTGAATAGTCACGCAATAGCAGACCCCATTTTCCCATCTAGAAATATTTCATAGTAAATGCCTAAATTATTATTTTTTCTTACTATTTTTATGGAGTACAGAGTTGACTATCAGTATTTGTATGCAGTACCCTGACGATTGAATCAATATTATTACCATGTTCATCATTAAAAATCATCATTACTTTTTGTGTCCCTTACCCAGTTACACCCTATCCCCTTCCCCCTCCCCCTTTCTCACCTCAACTAATTATAGGTCTCTTCTTTCCTTCTGAAAGTTCAATGTTTTATTAGCTTAGACAAAATTATCTTAAGTGAAATAAGCCAGGCACAGAAAGGGAAATACTGCATGCCCTCGCTCATAAGCAGGAGCTAAGAAACAAAGAAAGGAAGACCATAATGCCTAAATTATTAAATAAGATAAAAGATAAACTTTTCAGAGTAAAACTATTGGTGTCCAATAAATGTTTGTCGAATTGAATTTCAAAACATAAGTTCACAGGGTGTATGAGTCCAGGGCCTAAATTAAGAATGATGCAAACCCAGTGCTGTGGAGAAGTTGCCATGCTCCATGGCAAACCAAGTGGTTCATGGCAGTCCACCCACATGATTGTATGTAGCTTGAAGTTTCCTGGCAAATTCAAATGCCTATTTAGCTAAATGTTGACAGTAAGATGCCCTTTTTAAGTAACACGGAGGAGAAAAAACTGGTTTGATTTTCAAATTATTTGGATCAGTGGTATCCATAGTATCAAACATCTCTATGGCAAATATTTATTATGTGTGGGCTACGTAGGAGCAGGGGTACCTCAGAGGGATTTGTTTGTTTGTTTTTAAATGATTTTATTTATTTACCTCTTTCCTACTAAATTACAAACACTTTTAGGGCAGGGCATGTGTTTTTCCTACTTCTTTGCACCTACCAGTGCCTACTGCAGTGTCTGATATGTGGTAGAATTTTAACGAATGAATTTTATAAAACCAAATTGCTTTGAGCACAGAAGAAAATGAGTATTGTATGCGTGTCTATCATATAATAAACTATGGCACATGAATGGATGCATGAATAGTAAATACTCAGTATTATTTTTTCTCAATTTTCAGGCATATGTTTCTGGCTTTAAACTATTTTTAGAGAATCCCTATTGTGTCTGTTTACAAAATCACTGTTGTCATCTCAGCATAAACTTTTTATTTTTTTCTGTGAAAAATCTTCTGGATACATCTGTAAGAGGCTGTTTAAGTGAATACTTCAGTAATCTGTAATAAAAGAAAGTCAATATAAAATATTGCTTATTATGTTGTGAGGCTTATCGTATTATAGAATGGAATGCTCCTTGTCTGTGAAAGAGCACAATGAGATTTCTGATTCTGTGATATGTAAAACAAAATCAGAGTGCTATTCACCATCTTTGTGGTCATTAAAAAAATGTTGAAGCTATGATATGTAAAGAACCTGAAAATTGTCACTCTCCTTATAACAAGAGAAAAGCAGAAAAAAAATCAACAACTTTTCTTAAACCCATCAGAGCACTGAGGTCACAGGCAAAACACACCAAGCATAGTAAAAATCCAAAAAATCCATACCTAGGTATATCATATCCAGACTGTATTAACCAAAGACAAGGAAAAAATTTTGAGTGAAGCCTGAGGGGTTAAAAAATCTTACTTGTAGAAGAACAAGTTCATATGAGAATTACAGTGGATTTCTCTACAAAGTATACAGTTGAGAAAAGAGTGGAGTAATATTTAATATATTGAATGAAAAAACTAACAAATCAGGATTCTATATACAGGAGAATTATCTTTCAAAAGTGAAGGACAAATAAAGATTTTTCTCACACAAATGAAAACTGAGGAAATTTATTTCAGTAGTCTTGCCCTGTAAGATATGTTAAAAGTTCTCCGTTGAAAAGGAAAATCATATAGGTAAGGAGCTAAGATCAAGTAAGAAAAACGTATTGGAGTAGAAATAAATCAAACTAAAAAGTAATCTTTTCTTTTTCTCATTCTTAACTGATTTAAAGACAGCCATTTGTTGAGAGTAATTATATTAACAATATTTTATAGCATTGAACAATTATAGCATATGGATAAGTGAAATATGAATAACAGCAATGCCATAAGGAATGGGGGATATTGGGAATATTCAGTTATAAGCTACCTGCACTGGATTTAAAGCAGTGTAGTGTTACTAGAAGGTGGAGTCAAAAAAGTTTAAAATGTAATTGTAAACTCTAGGGCCTCCACTAAGCTTGTTGAAAAGTTCAAATTAGCATGGTAAAGAAGAAAGAGATAAAATGGAATCCCAAGAAATGCTCAATTAAAAAAGGATGGTAATCCAACTATATTAATAATCATTTTAAATGTGAAGAGTCTAAACACACCAGTTAAAAGATATTGTCAGAGTGGATTTGTTATTTCCTATCAAAATATAAGACCCAACTATGTATTATCTTTAAGAAACCCAATTTAAATACGAAGACTCAGACGTGTTAAAGAATGGAGAAATATATACCAGGATGTCTTCTACTGCTTGAGGTGCTGTAACAAAATGCTATAGAATGGGTGGTTTAAACAACGGACATTTATTTTATCAGAGCTCTGGAGACCAGGAAATCCAAGATCAAGGTGCCAACAGATTGGGTTCTTGGTAAGTTCCATCTTCCTGGTTTGCAAACCACACCTTCTTGCTGTTTGCTCACATGGCCTTTTCTTGGTGTGTTTTTGTGGACAGAGAGATCTCTCTCCCTCTTCTTATAAGGGCACTAATCTTACCACTAGGGTCTCACCCTCATAACTAAGTCTAAACCTAATTACCTCCCAAAGGCCTTATCTCCAAATATCAACACACTGGGGGTTAGGGCTTCAACATATGAACTTTTGGGGACACAAATATTCAGTCCACAATCCATGCTTGCACCAATCAGAAGAAAGCTTAATTAGCTATAGTAATTTCAGATAAAGCAGACTTCAGAACAAGAAAGATTATCAATGATAAACAAGGGCATACATAGTAATAGAGTTGATTTGTCAAGATGGCACAACAATCCTTAACATGTACACAACTAAAACAGTGCAAGAAAACAGGTGAGGTAAAAATGCATAGAACCTGCAAGGAGAAATAGACAAATACTATTATAAATGAAGACTTCAAAACCCCTCTTTCGTTAACTGATAGATCAAGCAGGAAGGGGTATATGCTCATCAATAATATAGAAAAATTTCTTTTCTCAAGCTTACATTCTAATGGAGAGACATAAAACATAAGCATATAAATATATAAAATATTTAGTATGTTAAAAAGCAAAAAATGACTTAGAGAAAAAAGCAAGAAGCGAGATAGAATAGGAGAAGGTGAGTGGTATGGTCTAAATTTAAATTAAAATGTCAGAAAAAGTTTTACCAGGCAGTGGCAGTTTAGGAAACATCTGACAAGTTGATGGCTCAAACTTGGATAAATGGGGAAAAAATATTCCAGGCAGAATAAACAGCTGGTTCAAAGTTTATTCATGAGTTCACCTCATCTCCCTTCCCTCCATAACTGTTACCTTTTTAGTAGTGGCTGCTATTTCTTGAGTGCTTACTATATTCTGAGTAAAAAATGTCAGCCTCTTCCTACTTAATACAATATTTAATCATGGCAATAACCTTAAAAAGATGGCATTTTCCCCCTTGCTGAAAAGGAAAATGAATCTCAAAGCACCTACGGATCTAGTGGTCTATTCTACATTGCTGGTAATGGAAGGTCCTAGAGTCTAATTCGGTTTCATGCCTTAAGGGCTCAAATGCTTTTTATTTTATCACCGTGACTTTCCTTTCTTAAATGAGATTGCCAAAGGATTACTACATATACTCATTCCTTTATTATAAGTCCCCCTGAAATTTGTGATAATATATATCATGAACTGTTTTATAAAGCAGATAAGTTAATGAAGCACAAATAAGCTTCTTTATAAAATGGGCCTGAAAAACAGATTTGGTTTCTGCAAACTTGCATTAGGTGATGGGAAGCAAATAGCCATGACTCACTGTTTTTTTTTTTTTTCCTACCGAATCCCAAACTTTGAGACCATAATTATGACACATCAGCATATCATAAAAGATTGCACCAGAGGCTTTTGCCTTTGACCAAATGTCCTTTATTTTATGACTTATCTAACACAAAATAGTTTCAATTTGGTCTTTAATATAAATTATAGATATTATAACAGAATCAATTTGAGTGTACACTATATTACCATTTGAAAAGGCCCTTGTAAACTTGCCAGTGGCAATCTCCAACTCATCTATAAACTTCTTTTGGACACCTTTTTAGAATAGTAGTGAGATTAAAGAAATTGTGAGGCAGTTAAGAATAATTATATCTCAAATAAGAAAAAGTAAACTCTACTGAACCCATGATTTATCACCTATACTGGAAGAACATTCAACCAGCATCAGGACATTTACATTTTGTAACTGACTTAAGAACTTCTTAATTTTAAAAATGCAATAAACTATAAAATGACCACTAGTGAAGTAATTTTGTGGAAAAAATCTTATAGTCTTAAAAAGTATTTGCAAATTGCCAATTTCTAGTGATAGCTTTAAATAAAAATTGACTAAAAATCATTGTGTAGTGACAATTTTTTCAAGGTTGTGTTTTTTCACTTTTATGAGTACTATTTGTAATTCTTCACAGTACCGTGTCTACTAAATTAAGTATAAAATGAATATGATTTGACAGATGAATGGATGAACTCCTGAAAACTTTATTGATTTACTGGCCATTAAGCCACATGTAGCTTGATAGAATATAATCTTTCATGCATCACAGGCATAATTTTTGAAATTTAAGTTTTTCTGTTTTAAGCAGGTAGTCTCTGTATTTTTTGCAATTTGGCAAAATTAATCTTGGCTAGAGCCTAAAACCATGAATTTTCTGATCATAGATTATTTAATATTCAAGATGCTCAATATTTCCCTAAAACAAAATACTCAATTATTTTAAGGAGTAGAATTTAATCTTTCCTCAATACGTGGCTATTATTCTTGTTAGTTTATGTGTTAACCTTATATTTTGGAAGAAATCAAATCTGCATAAAAAACTATTAATTTTATTAAATATAAGCTACAGAATAAACAATGTCCATTTACGGAGATGTTTAAAACTGACATGGAATAGTAGGTATTTTTTTCATTATTTAGATCTCTAATTATCTGGAGTGACTGCATGTACATACATATATATATATATATCATACAGTGTAGGTAATATATAAACATAACATGGATATAATCCCCACCTATATGTAACATTAAAGCACTTTTTTAAATGCTGCATAAGAAACCAATATAATGTATGCATGTTTCTGATTGTGATTGATATCTGGAACTTTTTAAAGGTTTATTATTAACTGGTGTAAAAGTGACAGTGGCACAACACAGAGTTAAATGATCTGCCATCAGCGCCTGCTACCATCCACAGATAGAAGAGAAAAAGTTTGATCAAGGTCACAACAGGATTAACTCTATCTCTGTAAAAGAGTGCCCAGGAGTGTTTAATACCCACACACAGCAGACAAGACCTGGTTTTACAGTCTCACCTGAAAGACCCTCACATACTCTACTCTATAATTAATTTACCTCAGAAAGGATGAAGGTTAATACAGCTGGGATTCAAAAGGAAGTTTTAAATTCTTCAATTGTACATTTGGGAGAGCTCAGTACATTGTAGTTTATACTCATTTTAAAGTGATAATTCTTAACCTAATAAAAGTGATTATAATTTACCTGTTTCTATTCTTTCCTTTCTTTCATTGCTTTCCCTCCCTCCCTTCCTTTCTCTCTCTTTTCTCATCCCTCCTTCCCTCCCTCTTCCTCTCTCTTTCCCTTCCTTCCTCCCTCCCTCCCTCCCTCCCTCCCTCCCT